>NW_010193170.1:9103-29312 GCF_000695765.1 Mesitornis unicolor
ATTTTTGTCTATTCTTTCCATATTAAGGAGAGGAAAATTCAGTTCTCCTTAGGTTCAAAAGTTTAAGAAACAATCAAAAGCTTGTTGAAGTAAATGTACTAACCCACCGGTTTCCCATCAGGACCTACATTTTTCAGGAAATAATTTTCCTGTTTAGGTATGCCTGCCAATTTTGTTTATATATTCTACAAAATTGGTATTAATGTATTATACATTTAAGTATATTGTTAATAATGGACTATTTGTCTATCCAAAGGCTAAAGAAGAGAGCTGAGTGCTTACTACATCTGAACTGTATTCTCAGCTTGACAATTTTTCTGTGTATGTGAAATCAAAGAAAATTTTCTTAAGTCTTGGCCACAATTAGTGCATCTTAACATTCTCTACAAATGCAGTCAGATTCTATGGGAAAGCCTTACAAAATGTAGTAGAAAATATCTATTCCAGCAAGGTTTTCAATGACTCAAGGAATTTAAGTACAGAATAATGCACATCAGTTCTATAGATTATTGTAGCAGGCTTAACAAATATGATAAAGGCATAGTTCCCCTTGAAATGCTAAAACTTAGGTGTAAATTTTACAGAAGCTTAATGCTTTTCCATAGTACCTTTTGGTATCATCGATCACTTACTGAAAGGTTTTTTTGTTGGAGTTCCAGAGAAACTCTCACCTGAGAAAAACAAGGCTTATGTATTAATATGTTCTGCACTGTCCAATGTCTTCTCTTTGCTGAAACACCCCAAATTACTAGTGTTCCACTGTGTGTTAGGATATTTCTGTCTTAATCGAGATGAAAATGAAATGTTACATGTATTTAGGTTGAGTCAAATGATTCATTCCAGCTGAATTTTTACAGATTATTTCCCCAGGTTTAACACCATAGGTCTCAGCAGCCAAAGCCACCACCCTCTGCACTGATGACCAATCTAAAACAAATCAGATTTTCTTTCGTTTACAGTCATTGCTGGAGACATACCAAGGCCCCGGCCTTTGTAGTTACATCGGGAGCCTTGGGACATCATATGAAAAGAGGCCAAGTGTAATTAATGGGCAACGTCTGGCTTCATAAAATCTTTCTGTGCTTGCAGATGTTCAACACTTTATCTCTCTATCAGACATAAGCATTACAATCTTTAAACAATGTGCTTAATTTTGGGTTCTAACTAAATCAAGGCAAAAAGGAGATGTGTGGCCTCAATTTTCCCAGGCAGTTCCTGGTAGAGAGGAAAGTGCTACCTGCCCTGGGGCCAAGGAGCCCACCAGCTCCTCATGGGCCATTTGTGCCAGCACTTCATTGCCTTTCTTTCCGTTTGTAACTCCAAACCTGCCAGAGGAATGGTGTGACATCAAAGTACTTTGTGTCTTACCCTGGCTGGCTGAGCTGCAGCTTCTCATTACTAGCAGCAGCTATGATACCAATAACACACTCTAGGTACCTCATTGAGAGTGGGTGCTAAATTAATTGGAAATCTATCTCCAATTATAAAATAATCTAAGCAAAAGAGTTGCATTCTTTATGATAAGTCTTTCAGAACACAACAGCTGACAAATTTATACCTTTAAGAAAGTAAATTCATAGCAATAAAACAGTTGTTATTGCAGATTGAATAGAATTTTTATTTCACATCATTAAAAAGAAGTTCTTGCTGCTAAATTTCTTAATTACAAAAGGTCATTCTCTGAATGAAATGTGAAACGGTTGTTTAGATGGTGCAAATGAGAGCACTGATGAAAGAGTTAATGGTTGACAATAAGCAAGAGGCATTGAACAGTGTACTTGCAAAAAATTAGTTTAAATTCTGGATGTGAGATTGCTGGTACAATTAGTGCCATGAGGCTTAGAGTGCAGCATACATCTTTTGGTTTTGTTTGCAATGTGTTTGGACCGGATTTGGACCTTTTTTTGTGAGAGAGATGGAGCCTTTTCATACGTAGTTGTATATTTTGCAGAATTATCCCCAAATATTTTTTAATGTTGTATGAGCTACTATACATAACATCTATAAATAAAAATAATGCAAACCTTATTGATATGAGGCTGTATCCATAGGAACAGATTTTCACCTAAAACACTAGAATAAAATAACCACAGCAGAGAAAGCCTGAAGCATTGTCTACACTGGCTTTGCTTACCAATGCTTTCATACTGCCTTGAAGGGCAAGGCTTGAATATGAACCAGCTCCCTCTTGTACTTCACTTTCTTTCCTAGATAGCCAGCTGGCTGACCCAAGTCTGGACTATGAAGCAAAGATGAGCATAACAACTGCTCTGGGAATTGATTCTCTTGGGGTATGTACTTACCCAGCTCTCCCTCCTGAGAGGCTGGACCTCAGCCACATCCCAAGACATTTAACACCTGACTGGACAGAACACTAGAGGCCAGAATTCAGCTGTACTTGGAAAGAAAAGTAGACATTTTATAAACCCCATTTAACACATAACTACCATTGATATGTCACCTGCTTGGGTGTTTAGTAAACGTTACCAAGCACACAGTCCTATAGGCATTTTGTATCTGTTTCCAGTTTTATTTCTTTATTTTCTATATATATCATCTGGGATTAAAAATTAAGTACCTTTTTATGTGCATTAACATTCTGATCAATACATTCCATACTGCCAGTCCTTTTATTTTAAAAATTCCATCTTTCCTAAGCAAGCACTTAGGAACAGTCTGCCCCTGGAATAACATAGGAAAACCTGCTCTAATAACTATTTAAGTGAAGAATTAATTTAGCGTTTTTTTTTTCTTTAGGAAACTCCTAATTTTAGTATTTACATCAGAATAAAAGCTACTCCAGCATTTGCCTATCTTTACTTAAAAGCAAGTTTTCTGACTATGGAAGACCTGAAACCCCATGGAATAATATCAAGCAGGCTACTAGTCATCCTACTGTCAATTTTGGCTGACATATTAATCCATCTCTCCCTTGGCTGCACTATGGTACAGCAACTGCACTGTATTAATCAGGTGGATAGAACTGGACATTTTTTTTTCCTTTAAGAAGAGAGTGTGGGAAAATGCACTTTTCCCAATGTAGAAGCAAAGATCTAATTCAGTCCGAATGACTGTCAAATTGTGCTTTCTGGAAAATACTACTTTATTTAAAATATCAATTTGTTAATCTGTTTCACAACAAATAAAATTAAAGGAAAGTAATTTCCATGTTTTTCCGATTATTATTTGTAAGACATGATCTACTTCGCATGGTGGTTTATTAGGAATATGACACCTTAGTAACTCTTCAAACTGACTTTACTTACAGATTTCCTTCTTTTATGTACAATTTGTGTACCATTACCTGAGATGCATGTATTTGATATTTATAACCTGAATGATAATAGCCAATGGAGCCAAAGAGGGAAGCATGAAATCTGGCAGTAGCATAACAGGATTAGGACAAGTATCTAAAACTACATGCAGACTGAACTTACCTTTTGTCTCATGTCCCTTTCTCCTGATGCCATCTTCCTTGCTGTCACTAAAGAACTTATAAAACTTAGCTGTCTTCAGTAAAGGTGAGACATTTTTATTTATATTATTATTTAATGTGTTGGGCACACTGTGCAGGACTGGTGGACATCACAGTGTATAGTGCACGTTTTAACGTGTTGACAGCTGTGCTGGGTAAATACCTCATAAAGCACTTAAATATTTGTAGTGGGTTTTCAAATGGAAAAGGTCTTCACTAGAGAAAGAACAGCAATTCTATTTTTACATTTTATTTTTGTCCTTCATGTTGTTCTGGCAATTCCTACCATACCTGAAATAACTGCTACTTTCTGAAATAATTTGAGACCTGCTTTTTCCTAATAGCTCAGACCGCAACCGTTCTCTGCCCGCATACAATGAGAAGCAATGTTATATTTTATTCTTTTTTTCTCATTATTTGGAAGCCAAAGGCTTGTCATGAGAAATAGAAAGGAAGCCTTCATTCAAAAGTTAATTCACTAAAAAAAAACACATTTGGAAACTATGCCTCAGAGACTTTGACTTTAGACAGTCATTTCAGATTGTTCATTTTGTCTTTCCAGTCTGCCCTACTGAAATTTAGATTTTTGAAAAGTAAGTAATGCCGTCATACTAAACTTTCCCAAATCTAAAAGGGAAAAAAAGAAAAGAAAAAGAAAAAGAAAAAAAGGGAAAGGAAGGGAAGGCAAATCAAGATGAGGAAGAAAAAGAGAAAGATGAGCAAAGGCAAGGAAAAATGGAAGAGGGGAGGAGAGAGGAAGAGAGAGAAAGCAAGGTAGGAAGGCAGGAAGGCCGGGGGGAAGGCAGGAAAGAGAAGAGGAAAAACACATACGTAGAAGGGAATTTCTGTCTACACTCAAAGTCTTACTATGCTACAGTGCAGTTTAACTCTAATAAATTCAATGTGCAATGCAAAGCCTTTGAAATAAACTAAAAACCCCCCACATTTTTTAATGTTTACAAATGACTAACATTATGTTTACCAAATACAATTTATTTCTGCTGGTATAAACAGACATTACAATATTCCCTTTCCCCAGAGACTTGTGAGGCCCTTTCTGTAACAAATAATTTGTTTATCTCTGCATTTTCAATTTCCAAAGTTTGTACTTTGTTAATAATATAATGATAAGATTTTAGGAAACACTTAAAAGGAAGTTCTAAAACAGTAATTTAAAATCCGTGTATTCAGTGAAACATAGTTTCTTTAAAATTCTCAGCCTACCAGAGTAAATCTTACCCTATTCCCTTGTTCATCCAGGCTGCAGCTCTGGAATAAATACCACAATAACAGATTTTTAGCACCCAAAGGGCTTTGGGAAACCCAGGGCTAATAAGATACAGTGACAAAAGCAGTCTTAGTAGACAGTAAAGAGAAATGGACTAAGAGGAAAAAAAAAAGTGTTTATGTAGTACTGAGGATGCTGCCTGTTCTACAGAAGCCTCTCTGTACCTGTGAAAGCTGGTTTCAGGTGCTCTTCCAAGGCAGACTCACCATCACTGCAGGGACGATAGAGATGCGGGCTACACAACTGACTGGCGAGTTATGTTTACTGCCATATATCTAAAATAGTTGCTGTTGATGTCTATGCTTTTGTTCAGAGCTGAAATTAAGACTCCCTTCAAAAAACCTGGGTAATGTGAGCCACATTTCAATCACTTATTTGAGGCTCTACCAAAGTAATCTGCAGTTGTGCTGCTTATTAAAGTATCACAACCTATGAAAGAACTGGATTGGAGAGGAGTCGTGGTGCTTTCTAAGAATTTGTCTCCTTAGCTGTAGTAGAGGAAGGAAGAGTGATACCAAGGGCCAGATGTCAAGCATGAGAGTCTGCGCTACTCTTGACTTTCTTGCAAGTGTCAAGACATGTTAAAAGTCTTATGCAGAAATGCTAAATATGTATGCTCAGATAGTGCCAAACATGCTGAGGAAACTGAAAGCAAACGTGTAGTACCTCCCTATGCTGGAGTGCAGCAGAGTTTTCCAGACTGAAGGGCAGAGCTAGCAGGCTTCGAGCTGCAGAGCTTACAGCCTGATCAGTATGCAGCTGTACGCGGGGCCAACCCGCTGGGTGTTGACTGTGCTCGTACAGTCCCTATTGTCCTCAATCTTTAATGTACATATTGTCACAACAATCCTGTAGAGTAAGGAAGTGCAATTAAATTTGTTTTGCAAACAGGAACTAAGTCACAGAGACAAATTACTGAACTCTAGAAGGTTTCAGGTGCTTAGTTAGGATTTTGCCAAGTGTCCTGGAGGAAGGCTAAGCCTGAGATTGGAGTTAAACTCTGCTCTTCCATGCCATCAGTCATTGGTTGCACTACTAAATCTTCTTGTCTCTCATTCAGCCATGCAGAACTAGAAAGACACCAGAAAAGATATATTCAAATGCCTCTTCAGATTTAATCATGATTGTAATTCTTACTCATTTTTGATAAATATTCATGTCGACACACTTTTGTTCACATAAGTTACTGACCTTCAAAAACATCTGCATTTAGAGTGAGATAGGTTATTGGTATACAAAGGAGAGTTTAAACTTCTGATTAGCATTTACTTGTTATTCTTTTTTTTCAAAAGATTTCTGTCAGCACTGTAAGGAAAAGGGGTTTAGCAGAAGGGGTTTAGCAAATTCTAACTGCATCCCTGTGCTGCTATTTCTGTAATAAACATTCTTAAAACACTTTGAAGTTTGATTTCATAACCAAATTGAATTGCTGAATTATTTTTCCTATGCATAATACGGGAACATAAATGTTTTTGGAAAACAGTCTTCAATGCCATGTTCATTCTTCTAAAGAGAGTGTCAGGGCATGCTAGGTATACTTAACAGCATTGTAATTGCAATTTTGCTAGGACGCATCTAAACAGCACTGAAAGTATACCTGGTATGTTTTTTCTTCAGCAAGTGGCTAAAAAATATCGAGGAAATTAGCTATCAGCATGGAATATGAGGGGCAAAAAGTTAAGGACTACTATGAACTGAGCTTATCTTCATGAGTAAAATACATTTTACTTCTAGGAATTACTTCACCAAGTCATTTCAGTCAGTTCTCAAGTAGGATTTCTGATTTTTTGCCACAGGAAGTCCCTGTCTAGTAAGGCACTTAAGTCCAAGTGTAATTTTACTATGAAGTCAATATAAGAACCATTTGCATGTTCTGCACTGTGTTGGGCAGAATCAAATCCTAAACCCCTAAGTATAATGGAACATAGTTTCTCGCCACAAAGACATAAAGACAGTGTTTCAATGGTAGTAAATCTCCAGAGCAAAGTAGTAAGTGAGGACCTTGGCAACAGCAGGGCTCCAAAGGAGCATCTTGCTAGAAAGAAAAACAGACCAAGCCAAACCAGGAAAACAACAATCTGTCTTAGCTCCAGTTTATTTTCCCCTTTAATTCTCTCCTAATTCTAAGTGTCTCTGATGTCTGTTGGGATTTGCCTTGCAAGTTTTTCCCTTGTTGCCTCTCAGGATATGAACTGTCTAAGCTCTTTTCAACAAGAATCTTGATTTATTAGTGAAATCAGTAAAGACTAAATCACTACTAAATAAAGGAGTTTAATGATTACTTATAAGGTTAATCCAAACCAGTGATTCACAGCTTACAAAACTTTAGTTTGAACACCATTTATATTAGTGCTCAAAGGACATTTTTATGGAGTGTGTTTATCAATTCCTTACAATGGTGATTAAAATACCAAACTTCAATGTAAAGGCAAATAAAAAAATAATTATAAATGCTAAATTTCAATTTAAAGAAATATTATTCCATCATATGAGAATGAAAAAAGCTCCTGTTAATTTTCTTTCTTAGATTTTCATAGTCAAATCTAGGCTTACTTTATTATTCCATTAATTATTGATATATATATATTGGAGCAGTAAACTTTCTTCAAAAGGCAACTTAAGGATGATGTGTTTTGTCAATTGACAAAGAGAAGGAATAAGTTTGACTAGTAGAAGGAAATGTAGCGCAAGGCATTTAACACGTGTAGTAAAGAGGACTTAAGCAAAAAATATTCTTTTCATCGGGGATGTTTTGGGGAGTGGGATTGAGAGTTTCCCTTCTTGGATGGCAGTTTCAGTTTTGCATATCCTCTTTCTTAGACCTTTTCTGGTGCATTGTATTTTTAGAGGAGTAGTTGGACTAGTAACTATATCCAATGCAAAGAGTGTGCACTGTCCTAGGAATTTTTAACATTCATATTTTACAGCTTTTTAGAATGTAATATTAGTAATCTCAAAAAATAAAAATGTATGGAACAATTCACCTAAAACCAAATAAAACCCATGGAGTCCAGCAGATTATATGGCCTGTAATGACTTAGAAGTAACCTAATATCGTATATCTAAAAAGGTCATGAAAACAGACATGTAAATTAACAACCAGAACTTCCAAAACTGTACTTTTGTAGAAGCCTTTTTTAAATATATTAGAGCTATCTGAAAGAGCTTTATTTCTGTGCTCAATTGGAAAAATTTAAAAATTGTGTAGAGCTGCCTTTGCCAGTATGCGGCTGAAAACACAGCAGCTCCACAATATGTGTTCCCTTCACGCAAAAGCCAATTTAAAAAAAAATAACCTGTGATGAGATAGAGAACTGGGAGTGTCTGAATCCAGCAAGGATCCAACTGACTGATGGAACAACTTATTTGCTATCATAAAAATTCTCTATAAACTGCTAAAGAACCCCGCTGTAACTCATAAATCACAAACCCAAAAAGATTCTCAGCTTCCTTATTTGTGAACCCCAACATTTTTTAAGCCAGGGAGGTTCAGGTAAGTTTGTATAAGCATGAGACAAATATAAAATAATTAAGCGTGAAGAAAGGAACCAATCTAGGGACTCTGAGTTTAATAGAACAATCATCCAGCACAATGATCAGGAAGAGGAAAATCATTGAAACCATCAGTCCAGAGCATAACAGCAGTATAAAAGGCAAACAGGGCAGAGGATTGTTAGGTGAGGCACAGAATATAAAGCAGCAGAGGTTTTTACAGCATACATTTACTTTGCCATAATTGGAAGCAGTATTAAACTTCACAGGTGGCAGATAACTGTGAACAGTCTAAAACATTTTATCAGAGAAAGTGGGAAAGAAGAACATTATTTTGGGTAAAGACACACCTTCTTCTGATTTGCAGAGTACCTAATACAGTAAAATCCTGGATTGCAAAGCTCTGTTGTCTCACAAATCATGATCATTATTAAAATCAAAGACCTTATTGAATAATGACTTAAAAATTGAAGAACACAGTTTCAGAAAATGCCTGAAATTGTTTTGTTGTTTGTTTGTTTGTTTGTTTTTTAATTTTATACATGTAATGTATTCAAAAACTATAGCATCCCACCAACATATTTAGCAAAATTCCTCTTTTGGGCAAGTCAGTGAGCATTTTGCCAACAGTTCAGAACAAGACCTTGACCCAGTGAGGCCAGCACTATACTGGTAGAAACCTCTGAACAGCAAACACCAATTAAATGACATTAGAAAGGATGTTGTTCCAGGTATTTCTGACCTTCACTGGGGTTATTCCAAATTCATATAGTAAGGTCAACTTTTCTTATCCAAGGACAAGAATGAAGTACAGATTCAGAAGTAATACTGGAGAATCTGAAGGTGCTTGATTTGACAACAATTTAAGCAAGAAAAGGAGATGATTAGGTTTTACAGGTCAGGGAGTATGAAAGAGCAGTTTTTATCTTCACTGCTAAGGTGGAGTTGTCAAAAAATCCAAGCTACAGCAGCATTTTCTTTTCCATTTTCAAAGCGCTCCTCATGGAAGGGCAGATACAACTGAGATACAACTCCAACATCTCACTTTGCTTCACATACTTTATATTTTCCTTTGGAACTTTTCACATTATCTAGTCACAGTTCATCACTGAACTACTCTGGGTGTTTAAGCCTTGTCCTTGCATACCTATAAAATAGCAATGTTCCATCAGAAGTCTTTTTAAGCTCCGTGCCATATGCCCTCTCTTCTGCAGACTAAGCCAATTATTTTTTTCTTGACTGAGAACCAAAATATGCTTTTGAAAACAATGAAGCAAATAACAACAGATTAATCAACTAAAGATATATGCTCTAATTTAATATATTTTTTTACATTTACTTATCAGCTTCCATTAATTGAATGAGTCTCATCCACACAGTCTCATATATCATGATGAATTTTGATAATGCTACTTTAATTAGATGAAATAAAACTAAAATTTAGTGTTTGTTTAGGAAAAGTAGAAAATACTGAAGTGGACACTCTAAAAAGAGCAGAAATACTTTGCTCTTTGTAGTTACTGTAACTATTACAGCCCTGAAATTTTGATACATCCTGTATTCTTTTTCTGTAAATTGTTTTTGAACAGGCCTTCCCAAAAGGAAATGTATTATTTTGCCTCTGAAATAGACAAATGTCTTTCATTTGCTATTAATTCCACAAATACAAAAAATGAGGGACAAAGAATGTAATTTAAAAAAACAAACTCTCCTAAATATCCAGCAGAATATTTAACCTTAAATAGTCCTTGAGTTTAATTCTTAAGTAGAAGACTATACTAATACTAGTGAAATAATGAACCAATTAATCATTTACACACTTAAAAAGAAAGAAAATTCCATCCACTCAACCTGTGAATCTCATGTGTCAGGTGCACACTGTTCCAATTAATACAATTGATTAAAAGAAACCAAAAGTTTCTAAGCTTTATCACTGGGTGTGTAAGAGTGTTTAACACTTAAATATGCTAGATCAATAAACTATCCAAAGAAGAAACTAGATCCATTCAACAAACTGCTTTTTAAGAAATAATAACATTAATAATAAAGATAAATACCACTAGGTGGAGATTCTTAGACTATCTGCCTCATTTATTTCTGATTTTTTATCTTGAAAGTACACATGTATCTATAAAAACTATTAATACCGGTAGATAGAATTTGCTTTTTTTTCTCAAATATTTTTATACTTATGGTCTATGTAAAGCTCCATAAAAATATAGAATGAGTAAATAAACTTGTTTAAAGTTTGTATTCTTTTCTGACAATTTAGAAGAAAGCTCTAAGTTTAACAAATATGACAAATTTTGTGATTCTTATTCTCAGAAATAACCTAGGATTCCCGGGAAGACTCTTTTGGGAAATAGCTTATGATAGATATATTCTATTCTGATCTTATATCAGAAAGAAAAAATATTTCTGAAACACTTGTTTAACCTTTCAAATGATACAAAACCAAATTGCAGTGCCCTTAAGAGAAAAAAAATTATTTTATGATAATCCTTTGCAGGAAAAATTTACTGAATATGTATCAGTGCTTAGGGTTTTCTTCTGTGTAAATTTAAATAGGTACAGCCCAGAATTCCAGTCAAGTATTTGAAAAATGGAGATGTACATTGAAGGGTGAATAATGTTTCTGACCTAGAAATGGAAAGTCATCCACAGTTCACTATGAATAAAAAACACTGCAAAAAATGTTATTCAAATGCACAACAGAATAAGGCATCTGAATATCACCTAAGCAGAACTATTCTCAATTATGGTGGGGTTTCTTTGGTGGGGGCTTGTTTTTTGTGGTGTTGCTTGTTTTTGAAACAGCCCACTATCTGGTTGAGGTTGTTCTTACTCTGTGTAGTTACTCAGTATTGGTGAGGGACAGAGAGTAATGTAGCTCAAGCAGAAGGCAAAACATCATCTCCAACCAGTGGTTTTGCTTTTTATTCATTAAAACTCCATAGCTCCTGCCATCTTGAAGAACAGGAAATAGCAGATGTAAGAAAATCATATAGCTATATCCATAGCTATATAATCTATACCAGTGAAAGCAGAACTACAGACATTTAGTGGCAATCAGTTATACATCCTTTGTTGTAAGTTATCAAAGCCAGGTGTTTCATTTTCTCTGTTCTGCTGTAACTTTGGATTGCTATATCTGCTGTCTGTTTTTCTTTTCTCTACTTTGTTCCTCAGAGGGGCTCTGGCAAGAAGGATGGACCTGAGGATGGAAGGACAAGGGATGTTTCAGCCTCTGCTGATCTGAACTACTTCTGAGCATTCAGCTAGCTTGTGGTTCAAGCAGAATGGATGCAGCTCAGTTTAATATTCAGTGTTCTGTGTGGAAATTGGAAAAAGTTTGACTCCTTCCCGCATATATCTTTCAAGTTAGTTGATTCACACCTTGATATTTTTCTTCTTGAAAGGTCTTAAAAATTCCTATTCACAGATTTAAGCATAGCAATAAATAAGATCCTGCCAGTCAACATAGGCAGTCCAGTAAAATATTTTAGCAGGCAGACAAATGGAGTTAAATTGCATTAAGAATTAAATGACATTTCATTTCACTCCTATGGACAAGAGATCAATCTTTAGACATGTATATCCGGAGATAACCTCCCCTCTCCAAAAACAAGTGTCTTCACACTAACTACATCGTTATTTAGATTTATGCTTTGCAAATTATTGCCTGGAAAATCACTTTTGTAAACCAATGTATGAACTAATTACTTGCAGTAATTCAGAACCATAAAAATAAAAACATGAAAAGGGATTTTAAAAGTCATTACCTTGAAAAATATTAATCTGATTGAACAAGTAAAATTCTTAGATGTAATATTAGACTATAAATAGAGAAGCGATGCACTAATGCCTAAGATCAGAAGACATATTTCATGTAAGAAATTGGTGAAATTCATACCACTCAAAACAGTAAAATTCTTAGTTCTATGGAGTGTGTGACAGTGGGGTTTAAAAAAGATCTAAGTGTTTGACCTTTTTTTAATAAGTAGACTATTTAAAATGAGCACATCTGGTTTATGTTCCTAAACCTCTGGCCTTTAAAAAGTTCTGTTCCCAATTCACACAAAATACCATTCAGGATTGCTTGACATGGTGACCTTCCCCATAGGTGGCTGGCTGAATAAACCGATTAAATAGATTCAGGAATTTAGCATATATACAGCAAGTTAACACTTGTATCCTGGAACCATCAGTAAACATTCTTACTGTTCCTCTATGCTTTCTACTATAGGAATGGAACTGAAATGAGATTTTTAAAAAATCCACTTATCTCTTCAGTGTAACTAAAATAAAGAAACCATTTGTTAATTTTCGTGTCAGAAAAGTTTCCATTATATTGTCATGTTTTCCTAGCCAGAAAGCCACATAAATCAGAGAAATTCAAGTAATTACAACATTAAATTTCATTATGGTTTCACACAGATTGAGGCATTGAAGAGGTGGACAGGTTAGGTATATAAATTCAAATGGTCAGTAAATATTTAACAAACTCTTTTGTACTAGGAAAAGTTAAAAATTAAATAGTGTACAGGCTGGGAAGGTTTCATTTTTTTACCATAACCATTAATAGCACGCTCATCGTTATTTGTGTAGAGTGTAATTCTTTTTGACTTTGCCTTCCATTTGCCTTGAGGACAAGCCAGTTTAAAACTGTTCAGCACACTGCACCATGCATAACAGGTAATCTGTCTAATTAAGGCCTGTAAGGATGTTCAAAGTAAAATATTGAAGAGCTTCCATAACCTCACTTTCACCCTCCCTGTGTACCACAGCTTCTGAGACTCAGAGATACCCTAGCCATTAACTCAAGTGTTTACACTCTAAGCTCAAATTCTACTTTGCCAGAATGGTTCATTTCACATTTTACAAGTCTGTTTTCTCATTTACAGGCAGAGAGCAATTTATCAAATTTTTATATTACATTTCTCAGCTTGTTCCAATATTGGATGATATAATATACGTCTGGAAATTCAAAATGCAAGAGCATACTGTGACTTTATCCAGGGACCTAATAAGATTTATATCCACATTCTTTTTTTCTGTGTTCATTTGGTGCATTTCAATGAATTATTAATTATGACCAACAATACAATATTATTTTGCTCCAATGCACAGCAAAAGGAAAGATACCCAAGAGAAATCCATCTGACAGCTCAAAGTAGACATGGCCAAAGTATGATCACCACATGCTCATCAAGTATTGCATGACATGCATCTGCCCATCAAATGAACCAGACTGACTGAGCCTTTCTGAAGATACGGATGTAATCTATGGGGAGGTAAAGTCAAGATTTGTTACATATTGGGAGGCATTGATTTGATTTTTTTTATAAACAGCTAAAGCTATGACAGAGAACATCAAAAGATTTCATTCTCTTTTCCAAACCTATTTTTAAAGGTTGACATATGGGATGGAAATGTATGGTAGGATGCATGTTCTGAAGCTGACAGAAGTCAGATTCAAAGCTGCATGTAATAGCTTTTTACTTAAGAGATTTAAATCATACTTAAACTCAGCATTATGTAACTGTTATAAATATGTTATTATCTGCTGAGAAATTTGCTTTCTTTTATTTTTATTACATTTTCCTAACTGACCTTAACTCTAACACAAGCTGTGAGAATATTCTAGGTACATATGCCACACCTCCTTGTCATTTAAGTTACACATCTTGCTTTTTAACATAACGAAAAAATAGAGTTCTTCATATATCTCAGCTGCATAATATTAGCATTCTTTATGCATTACTTACTAATGAATGTCATATACCAAAAAAACTCTACAAGTTTCTTTACTTTCAAGGTCATTATAAGAAGTGTTTTTGAAACGGCAATGAACAAATGTTAAAAAACAAATGAAGTTTCCCTCCCTTACAGCTATCTAGAGAGTCAAAGAACATCTCGTAAAATATTCAGAGAAAATGTCAAGTTAAAACACTTTGGGTCTAAAAGCAATAAAATAGGACTAACAATATTTCCGATCTTCTTTTAAATAGAGTATTCAGATTTGGTTCGGTCTTTGTCATGCTATAAACAAGAAACTTACAAAAGATAACACTGTGACCCACACATTAACATGCACTTTCAATAAGACTATTTTTTCTCTACAAAGTCTCCACTTTAACTTGAAGCCTATCAAAAACATATTCAATGTGCTAAATAGACCTAATTGAAGAGTACAGCATGCATTTTGCCAATTCCTGAAAAATCACTTTTTATCATATAAGGAATGAAATGGTGCATGCTTATAAAGGATTACTAAGAATGATAAGAAATCTGCTTTGAAAAAATCATACCAAAAGCTGGCTTAATGCTTATTTGAAGGAAAAAGTGACTGCTAATGGATTTTGGCAGGCTGATCATGCCTATAATAGCATCAAGCATACCAAATTCTTTTTCACACCACACAGTCCCCAAGGGATCATCAACCTATAGACTAAAAGCCCTGACCTTTGCCCTTTCTGTAGTTAACTATCTGTCAACTGATTGTTTGCCAGGCTACCAACAGGCATGAGATCCATTCTCTGTTTATATTAATTACAAAAACTGGTTTTAGGTAAGACCAATTCACAATATACATCCTCTAAGTTTTGAAGCTTCACTTATAATTTCTTTTTCAGGAGCTACTGCCCAATAAAAACAACAATCTGCTCTGACATGCTATCTGGTCATTCACCTCTCATATCTTTCCACTTCCTTCCTCATTGATCAGCTTCCTTAACAAAACTGAGTTACGCCACCCTTTTTCTTCCTACGCCTTTGATCAGGTCACAGGGAAATAGCTGATTCTTTATGAGCTGCAACAGCAATTCCACTTTTTTTTTTTTTCATTTTTATTTTAAGGGAACATTGCCAAGTTGATACTCTCAAGTGGTACCTGGAGGTGAGTTAAATGTTCATCTATAACCTCCTTGTTCTTTGAAGAACTTGAATTAGAAAATTAACCAACAATAGCCTAGTCATATCTCATGATAAGGTGTTTTATAGGCACTTACAGATTTAAAATAAAATATTGCCTCTGGCGAGCAGGTAGCAAAGTCTTGCTGTGCAACCCAAGAACCTTACAGTTGGCTGCTCCATTCACAGGCCAGCACAGCTCAAGCCCAGCTGGGATAGCAGAGTACCAACACTCATATGGCATCAGAGGGCTTCCTGTGTGGCAGGTGAGCACAACTGTACATGAATTGTCTACTTCAGAACCTGAATCAGCAATGGCACGGAAGCCGAGCTAGCCTGCTCACCACAGCTCCTGTGCTCTCAAATTCGCTCTGGTGGTGCTCTGCAGCGTTAATGAGGGAGGGGAGCTGCTGGCTCTTTCACGGGTGGGTGCAAAAGGTTAGTTGGTGAAGTACACTGGAAAAGGTAGAACTGTGCTTCTGCTCTGTCCTTCAAGTGAGGGATAGGAAAGGAATAATTATAGCAGCAAGAAGTAGGACGTTGCACAGGGGAAGTTTCTCAGTGTCTCTCTCACATGCCCGTATTGAGTCAGGAACAGTCTATTTGATTCTTGGTGAGATAGATAGATTTTCCGTTTCGCTGAAATTTGAAGAAAAAAAAAGACGACTAACTGTTATTGTATTAGACACCGCCAATATATGCAGATCCTGCCCTGTGGTAAAACAGTAAGCTCAAAAAGAAAGATAGAGATTTATGCCTGTTACCTTCTCAGAAGCCATACCCAGCTTTTCCATACCCTGATTTTCAAAAGCTTGACAGTTTCCTATGTTTCTTCTTCCTTTCCAGGGAGAAAATGCTCAGAAGAAATGAACTTCTGTTATGGTAAATCGAGATCTAGTGACTAATGGCTAATTGTTATTGCAATTCTTGACCTGATCTGTAGTGCTGGAAACCAAATCTCAGTCTCCAGAGTGTAACCAGATATAACAGTCAGGCCCTGAGCTTATACAGGCAGTGTAT
Source organism: Mesitornis unicolor (assembly GCF_000695765.1). Classification (NCBI taxonomy): domain Eukaryota; kingdom Metazoa; phylum Chordata; class Aves; order Mesitornithiformes; family Mesitornithidae; genus Mesitornis; species Mesitornis unicolor. Next base: position 25,291 of record NW_010193170.1, read on the forward strand.
TAACAACTGAGCAACTTCAAAATTGTTACCTTAATGAACAGTCTCAGTCTAATAAATTCCAAAGCTAAAACTAGGTGAACACACAATTGCTTTCATTTGAGCTGACAGAACTGAAAATAAGACATTTCTCTTCTATTAGTTTATTCAGGGTGAAGAATAGCATTAGAAAAATAGAGGAAACCTTCACATTGGTGTATTTTTTCACAGCTTCAAGCTGTTAACTGTTACATTGTCCCTAGGTATGGGGTGGTGCATGTTATGGCTAAATGATTAGTTTAGAGGCTCTTGACATACAGACTTTTTCTGTTTCCCAGTATCTGCTGTGAAAATGTATTTCCAAGCAATTAAATCTCATCTCATGCTGGCTAGGGAGCCAGGAACCTTCAAATTTCAATTCAAATTCTTCAACACCTACTACTGCTGGAAAAAAATATATAACTCGCTTAGTTAGAGTCACAAAGACATCTATTGATATATGTTTGAGCGTCTTTTAAAGAGGAAAATGAAAGACTTGGGAAGAAAAGTTGCTAACATTGTAAGTAAAGCAGGTGACAAAAAGTATTCACTTTTATTTTTGCAGTTTCGAAGTTGCAGCACGTATACACATCAGCATGCACAAGTGAAAGAGAGGTGTGCAGTACAAAAGAGTAGGAAGAGAGAACATAAATGGCCCATTGCTAAAAGCCAGCTTGTAGGAACACCAAGAGAGTAACGTCACTTTGTTTGCATCTGTATCTTCTGAATAATGCTTTGCCCTAAGTGTTTTAATATTAACATGTGTTTCATTTATATTTCAATGTCTTTTGTATTAGAGATACAAATAAATGGGAGAAAGAAGGAAAGAAACCCTGATCATGTTGGTTATACTACTAGGTTAAAAAGAATGGCAAGAGTGCTCCATCAGATGCTGTCACAGCAAGGATAAGTGTTTGCTTTGGGCAGATGCAGCTGGTGCCTGCAATATTCTCTTTATTGTTGCTTGTGACACGCAGTTACAGTTTTCAGCTTGCATAAAGCATAATCAATCATGCTGACCAATATTTAGCCTGCATGTGATATAATTTTGGGCAGTCTGATATAGCAAACTTTAATAATTTATATTGTAGGGTACAAACTACTTGTATGAAGGATATATAATAAAAAAGATCTAACATAGTTCATGCATATTTTTATGGACTCTGTTTGAACCAGAGGAATACTGACTTCTGAGAAGGACATTCTGGTGAGCAGGAAAGTCCAGGGACCTCATCCTAACTCCGTGATTTTTCTATTTGAGTAGGGAGGAGCCAATTTTGTGATTCTACCTCAACCTCTCTAACATTAGCAAAAATTACTGGATCTTCACCACTTCCCAGCATGAACCATTTGTATTTTTGACTCTGATGGAAGTACCAAAAGCCACTAAATACATAATTACCTAATACTGCAGTGCTTCATTGACACAATGAGGGAGCAATGAAAGGTGCTAAGAAATAGCCTGAGTGGCTGGGGCACAAAAGCACCCACCCAGGTAGGTAGACTTCACATTACTGCTGGAAGTGGTATGCTCCTTAGAGGTCTTTTTGTCAGCAATAGTCACCTTACTTGCTAGATTCATCAGCATGATTTAGTAATATGAAGTAAAAGCTTTTTAATTACTTTACATTTCTGCTCTCATTCAAATCACCTCAAACTAGGACTTCCTACATGGAACTGATATCAGGCTTTAATTGCAATTAACATATTAGTACCCCCCATGTGTTCTTAAACGGCAATAATTTCCATACTTTTATCATACTAATAAGCTGGCCAATGGCTTCCTGCAATATAATTGAATTGAGCATTTCTAGTTAAAGTTTTACATTGTTTCTAAAGGCTATAACTTGATAATATGTTAATCTCATACTAGTGGAAGAATGATATTTTACTCCTTCAGACTCTACTCTAATACTTTATCTGATTTCCACAGATGTCAAAAGTAAGTAATAATTAGAATTGGATGAATACAGCAAACATATTTCTATGAATATTCTTTTGATTTTAAAGGAATTAGTTTAAATTGTGTACACACAGCTTCTGTGATTACTTTCCACAAATATTCTAGTTAATGAATTTGTGGAAAAGAACATAAAGAAAATGAGGTACTTACATACGTCTATTGTACAAATAATTTTTAATTTAAAATGTAAGTATTTGGCTCTAAAGTTTCACAGATAAAGTTATCTAATCAGGGAATAGGAGTATACGTTATGACCTTCATGACAAGTCTCAATGTGGTAGATGCATGCTGGCTGTTCCTTCAACTTTTTTGTGATTTTTGGCTAGAAGTTAGGAGTAGAGTTTCTCCACTTTTTTCTAGATATAAATGTGCAAGGAAGACAGACAAAACAGAAATCTTTGGGGTGAACAAAAAAATCAAGTAGTAGAGTTCTGAGAACAGATGACCCTCTTCCATAATTTCCTTTTTTTTTTCCTCCTTTGTATCCAGCGGCTTACAGGCATTAAGTATTTAAGTATTTTCCTGACCAATGTTTCCTGACTGTTGTTCACACACTTTCCAGAAGCTTCTCCCATTTAAACAGACTTGGTGGATCACCGGTGAGGTAGAGTTTCTGCCTTCAACAAGATCTCTGGAGTAAAACTGCCAGGATTAAATGGGCAGATGACCTTTCTCACCACTCCTTAATTCTGTTTTTCAATAAGACTTATGGCATACAGTATTCAGGTAGCGAAGTGAAAACAAATGAATTAGATGATTCCACCATCCGTCATCATAACTCATCAACAGCAGTTCAATTCTTGGTAATTAAAGTGAGCCTCTGGCAAGCAAGCTGATTATTTTCTTCAGGTGTGTTTCTTGACCCTGTTTGGAAGGGAAGGACTTCTCAGTGCTGGTCCCTTGTCTTTCACAGCCTTTGCAATTCTCTTTGTTTAATCACTGATTGTTTTGATGGCTCTCAGATCAAACCTTGCTGCCTGTCTTTATAGTGTCTTTTATTTGTCATGATGCCTATGGCCTTGAGAGAACCAGTCCTCAGCCTCATTCCTCAGGAATTTTCCCTATTTATTTTTATTCTAGCCATTCTTTCTTTTTTCTTTGTATTTTTATTCTTTTTTTTTTTTTAACTTTACCTTTCCTGGCTTTTTGTTTATGACTTTTCCTCTGGTCAAGCTAAGTATTTTTTGCAGGTGGATGTTTACATAAATTTTATGTTTAAACAAGGAAGTTTTGATGCCATACAGAAAAGCTTTAGATTAGTGTTAAATATAGATAATTTAGCCTTGTAGACAAACTGTTTCTCTTGGTTGAATATTACATAGATCATGCCAGGCTTTCACTTTTCTAACTTGCAAGTGACTCTAGTTTTGCTAACAATACTGCCAAAATGCATAAAATATCAAATATTTTTAATATCTGTTCCAAACTCTGCAGCTGGAATGATTGATGATATGCAATCAATGGGCCAGAATTTTCTAAAATTGACTCCCTCATGTATCTCTGAGACAGTCATAGGGACAATTTATCAAGAGAAAATAGACAAAATTCAATAGGGAGATAATGCATTCAGGTTTGATTAAAGGAAGCCCAGTACTGACTAGTAGCTTTATAGTTTGACTGTAATATGATTTATTCTTTTGTTGGGATGAAAGAGAAACAGGAAGAGGGTAGGGGATAAGAAATAATCACAGGGAAAATCTTGAGAAAAAAAAATAAATTACATTTAATTACAACTGTAGAAATATACTTAAAAATGAAAATTTTTAAATATAGGATGAGATACCTTAATTTTTGAAGAAGACTGATAGTCTGGAAATAAGTGCTTACTGAGAGAGAATTAAATTGGGTCAAATCTTCTCCAGCCAATTAGATCTGTGGCTTTCATTCAACCTGTTTTGCAGGGGAAAAAAAAAATCACAGCTATTTTTTTTTTTTTTGGGTAGTGTCTAATGCCTATATCTTGCATATGTATCATGGTATGTATAGTGAACCATGAATTAAGAGTAGCACAGAAGTACATGCTCAGATTTACATTTTCAGCAGG
>NW_010193170.1:29327-31613 GCF_000695765.1 Mesitornis unicolor
ATCCTGGATTTGCCTCTGCACTCATTTATAGGTCACTCATATATAGCCTATTGTAGCTTTTCAACTAGATGAAAATGAAGGATGCACTTTGAATGTAGCAGCTTGATTTCCTGATCTACGTTCCCTCCTCACTCTAGTGACGCAGTCTTCATAAACTAAAATGTGAAGTTCCGTAAGAAGTCCTCAGCAGCCATTCAAAGTTATGAAGGAGGAAGACAAGTAGATTAATAATTATTTCAAAGCTGTATTATAGTGAATTATAACAATGTGAGTTTGTGGCTTTGTGACCCAAACTGAATGCTGCCTACTCTTTGAAAAATACTGTAAAAGGAAAGGTTTTCATCAGCAAATATTACTCACAATGAGCAGTGCATTTCTCTTCGACTTGCCAGAGGATACAGCACTGAGAGTGCCTTCATGTGAAGTAACTTACACTGATTCAAAAAATAGAACAAGCAACCTCAACTTCAGCTATAGTCTGTGCATGTAGTGAGTTACTGCTGATTACCAAGTATGCTATAAATTCACTTTTTCTCTCACTGGCTGCACTCTGACTACCACATACAGACAATCCTTGAGATGTTACCATGTGTGATGTAAGGACTGGGCAAATCTTCACAGCTTTTTTAAGGCTTTTTTTGCCTTTTTTATCATGTAACATTTAACAATAATTGCTTAATAATTTTTAACTCCTTGACATTTATTAAAGGAATATTTATTCTGATAGACTCATTTGGTGTTGATATGGCTGCATTAGAACTTTAGTAGAATTTCTACTGAAATTCAGAATTAATTATCTGACCCGTTACTTTGAAGCTACTACTCTGTTATGTAGGACCTGTTCTCATAGCTCTTATCTGAACAAAACTTAATAAACCTCTGTAGAGTAAACAGAGTAGAAGTGTTTCTATTGGCCCCGTTTAGGCCGAAAGTGGCAGAAAGTGACCCAACGAGCACTGGGAATGTGAGTTCTAAGGCAATTATGAATGACTTCACTTTCTGGTGTCAGGTCCCCAAAGAATACACTACCTTTCAGGTGCTGTAGTCATCTGTAACTGTGCTCAAGAGGACAGAGAGAAGTATAGACAACGTGAAGTAATTTATCTAATAGAGGAAGATTATTAATTGAGGTGGTGTGGTTCTTTTTTCACATAAAGAAAACTTGATTGTAGTTACAACTCGTCTACAGCCAAAAGATGCAAAGTTATTAAATAAAAGGTTACCATTCAGTCCTTCAAATCTCCACGGAACAAAAAAAAATAATCTAAAGACCACAGCAAGTTATCTACTTATTCAAAGACTGCCTGCTGACCTTCTTAACAGACTGGAAACTTGCAGATATTGATTACTGCTTTAAGAAAAATGCCTTAAGAATCCTTTTGTATTTAAAACTTTTGTTGTCCTGATCTGCATTTAAAATATTATGATTGGATAGTGTCTTGCTTTGGAATGTGATTTTTATTGTATTATTCTGACAGAGCTTTTTAGCTTCTTAACAAAGTTATTTTAATCTGCATTTATAGTGCCAAGGCTTGTCCATTATTTCATAAAATAAGCAGGGATTATAAGTGACTTACTTAGTCATATTACCAGGATATGTACCACATCATAGATCTTTATAAGGAGGTATGAACTGACAAATTATTTGAGGGTTTGTGTATAGCAGAGTGCGAATTCTTTTTCTTCCAGTGACCTTTTTGCATGCCGTAACTCATCCTCTGAGTCAGTATGCTGAATAACGAAAACCTCTTTTTTTCTTAAATGAGGACGAATATTATGTTCCCTATTTTACTGGCCACTGACAAGTGCTTTTTAGCTGTAGTTAGCAGGGCTGGATGAAAGGAAAACGAAGGGTTGTTTTTTTTTAAAGTATATTCTTAAATGCAAGACAAATATTCCTATGTTCTGCAAAGAATGTAGACTATTCTTGCAATTTCTAAAAAATCAAGTTGTATTTGCTGATGTAAATACATTTTTAGAGTAAGGGAAAGTTCCCATCCTGCATCTGCTTCAGAGAAGCAGATTTTAGCTTTGAAAAAATCAATATGGTTCTCAATGAACAAGACTGACAATCCAGCTGGAAATTGAAGAAGAATAGCACAAAATTTAGCAAAACCTGGGCAAAGTGCTGAGATTCTTCTCGCAAGCTTAAATAAGGGTGTTTAAAATATGTCTAAAGTGGTATTTTATTTTTTTTTTTACAACACTAAAATAATTCTTCAGTCAAAAAGTTCAGTCAAAAACTGTCTGGATGTCTGGGCACAGAGAGTTGTGGTGAATGGAGCT
>NW_010193171.1:0-1222 GCF_000695765.1 Mesitornis unicolor
AGCGATTCTGTGATTCTGTGATTTAAACTGGGCATTTGCACCCTGTATTTGCACTGTGCATTTGCACCGTGCGTTTGCACCCTCGTCTGTCTATTTGCACAGTGCATTTAAACAGTCTAAATGCACGGTGAAAATGCACAGCATTAAAGGCATGGTGCAAATGCACAGTTTAAACGCACGGTGCAAACACACCACACGAATGCATGGTGCAAATCCATGCTGCAAATTCGCTGCCTAAACGCCTGGTGCAAGTGATTGGGGCACATGCGCTGCGTAAAATGCACGGTGCAAATACACAGCTTAAATACACGGTGCAAAGGCACAATCTAAATGCATGATGCTCCAGCCACTGCTTTTAACCATTTTCCTCCTCATTTTACAAGCTCTCAGCAAGATTTTTTTGCAAGCGGGATTAAATCCCAGCCAGGGAATGGTGGCAATTTTGGGGACGCTGCAGCCACCAGCATCCCCGTCCCTGTTGCCAGGGGAAGGAAGGACAGTCACCCACTCCAAAATTCACTTGTTGCACCCCTTGTGCAGGCTTGGAAGTTACAAAGCATTGGGTTGGCCAAGGTTTTATGCATCAGCTCTGATAAAAACTGGGCTGCGGTGCTGGGAGCCACCTCAGGGGCTGCACCGATGTCCCCAAAGGTCCCTGTGAGCTGTCCCAGCGTGTCCTGCCCCGGGGTAGGGACCTGAGTTAAAGCACGCATGGGGGGATTTATCAGTTTTAAAAGGCACCGTGCACTTGCACCCTGCATTAAAAAAACTGCGTTTGCACCATTGCTTTGCACCAGGCATTTAAACCGCGACTTTAGACCATGCATTTGCACCACGGGTGACAAACTGCTGTCCCCTCGCTGTCCCCAGGAGCGGCTGATGCTCTCCATCCTGCCCAAGCACGTGGCCGACGAGATGCTGAAGGACATGAAGAAGGACCCGAGCCAGAAGGAGATGCAGCAGTTCAACACCATGTACATGTACCGCCACGAGAACGTCAGGTAGGAGCATCATGCGGGGAGAAAAATACCATTATTTGGCAGAAAAACACAGACTTTTTGCAGAAAATTCCATTTTGGGGGCAGAAAATGTCATTTTCTTTGCAGAAAATTCCATTTGTTTGCAGATAACTCCCATATTTTTTCAGAAAACTCCGATTTTTTGCAGAGAAATCCAATCTTTTTCCGAAAAATCAAATTTTTTTTGCAGGTAACTCCCATAT
>NW_010193171.1:1259-5946 GCF_000695765.1 Mesitornis unicolor
TTTTGGCAGATAACTCCCATATTTTTGCAGATAATGCCCCCTTTTTTATAGATAACTCCCATACTTTTGCAGATAACTGCCATATTTTTGCAGATAACTCCCATATTTTTGCAGATAATGCCCCCTTTTTGCAGATAACTCCAATATTTTTGCAGATAACTGCCGTATTTTTGCAGATAACTCCCATATTTTTGCAGATAATGCCCCTTTTTTATAGATAACTCCCATATTTTTGCAGATAACTGCCGTATTTTTGCAGACAACACCGCTGTTTTGCAGATAACCTCATTTTTTGCAGATAACTCCAGTATTTTTTGCAGAAAATGCCATTATTTTCGCAGCAAACGCCAATATTTCTGCAGAAAACTCTAATTTTTTACATATAACCCCATATTTTTGCAGATAACTCCTATATTTTTACATATAACCCCATATTTTTGCAGATTACTCCCATATTTTTGCAGATAACTCCTATATCTTTATATATAACCCCATATTTTTGCAGATAACTCCCATATTTTTGCAGATAACTCCAGTATTTGTTGTTGATAACTCCATTTCTTTTGCAGAAAACTCCATTTTTTGCAGAACGCTCCAGTATTTCTGCAGAAAGCTCCCATGTTTTTGCACATAACTCCCATTTTTGTGCAGATAACTCCCATGTTTTTCAGAAAACTCTACTTTTTGCACATTACTCCAATATATTTGCAGAAAAATCCAGGTTTTTGCAGATAACTGCAGTATTTTTTGCAGAAAACTCCAATATTTCTGCAGAAAGCTCTGATTTTTTTTGCACTTAACTCCATTTCTTTTGCAGAAAACTCCAGTTTTTTGCAGAAAACACCAATTTTTTTTGCACATAATGATTTTTATTTGCACATAGCTCTCAGAAAACTTTATTTTTTCAGAAAACTTTATTTTTTGCACATAACTCCAATATTTTTTCAGAAAAGTCCTTTCTTTTTTGCAGAGAACTCCTTTTTTTTTTTGCTGATAACTCCATTTTTTGCAGAAAACGCCAATATTTTTGCACATAACTCCAATATTTTTCAGAAAAGTCCATTTTTTTGCAGATAACTCCAATATTTTCTCAGAAAACTCCTTTTTTTGCAGGTAACTCCATTATTTTTGCAGAAAACTCCAATATTTCTGCAGAAAGCTCTGATTTGCTTGCACATAACTCATATTTTTGTGCAGGTAACTCCCATATTTTTTCGGAAAACTTCATTTTTTGCACATAAGTCCAATATATTTGCAGAAAAATCCAGGTTTTTTTGCTGATAACTCCAGTATTTTTTTGCTGCTAACTCCAGTATTTTTTGCTGCTAACTCCATTTCTTTTGCAGATACCTCAAATTTTTTTGCAGATACCTCATTTTTTTGCAGAAAAGTCCATTTTTGGGGCAGAAATGCATATTTTTCAGCCCTGGCTAGAACAGAGGGGACAGATTAGGGTGGGTCGCAGCTCAAGCAAAAGGTGATGGGTGACATCCACCAACCAGCCCTTGTCTTGGGACCATTCATTGCTCCATCCACATAACACAGAGCATTGTTTCAGCCAAAAATGACCCTTTTTGACGATCCTAAACGATATCCTATGATATTTGCTGCTCCCCACAGCATCCTCTTTGCCGACATCGTGGGCTTCACCCAGCTCTCCTCGTCCTGCAGCGCCCAGGAGCTGGTGAAGCTCCTCAACGAACTCTTCGCCCGCTTCGACAAATTGGCAGCCGTGAGTTCAAGGATTTATTTTGTTTTTGCAGATAACCTCATTTTTTTGCAGATAACCCCAGTATTTTTTGCAGATAACTCCAGTATTTTTCAGAAAAATCCACTTTTTTGCAGAAAACTCAGGGTTTTTTTGCCGATAACTCCAATATTTTTTCAGAAAAGTCCATTTTTTTGCAGATAAATCCAATTTTTTTGCAGATTACACCACTGTTTTGCAGATAACCTCATTTTTTGCAGAAAATGCCATTATTTTCACAGAAAACACCAATATTTCTGCAGAAAACTCTAATTTTTTACATATAACCCTATATTTTTGCAGATAACTCCAGATTTTTTTGCAGGTAACTCCACTCCTTTTGCAGAAAACTCAACTTTTTTGCAGATAAATCCAATTTTTTTGCAGATTACACCACTGTTTTGCAGATAACCTCATTTTTTGCAGAAAATGCCATTATTTTCACAGAAAACACCAATATTTCTGCAGAAAACTCTAATTTTTTACATATAACCCTATATTTTTGCAGATAACTCCAGATTTTTTTGCAGGTAACTCCACTCCTTTTGCAGAAAACTCAACTTTTTTGCAGATAAATCAAATTTTTTTTGCAGATTACGCCACTTTTTTGCAGATAACCTCATTGTTTTGCAGATAACTCCAGTATTTTTTACTGGTCACTCCATTTTTTGCAGAAAATGCCAATATTTCTGCAGAAAGCTCTAATCTTTTGCACATAAGTCCGGTATTTTTTGCAGATAACTCTCATATTTTTTCAGAAAACTCTATTTTTTTGTACGTGAAGTCCAATATTTTTCAGAAAAATCCCGTTTTTTGCACATAACTCCAATATGTTCTCAGAAAAGTCCTTTTTTTTTTTGCAGAAAACTCCTTCTCTTGCAGGTAACTCCAGTATTTTTTGCAGAAAATTCCAATATTTCTACAGAAAGCTCTGATTTGTTTGCACTTAACTCCATTTTTTTTGCACATAAGTCCAACATATTTGCAGAAAAATCCACTTTTTTGCAGATAACTCCATTTCTTTTGCAGAAAACTCTATTTTTTTGCAGATAACTCCAATATTTTTTCAGAAAAGTCCTTTTTTTTGCAGATAACTCCCATATTTTTGCAGGTAACTCCAGTATTTGTTGTTGATAACTCCATTTCTTTTGCAGAAAACTCCATTTTTTGCAGAACGCTCCAGTATTTCTGCAGAAAGCTCCCATGTTTTTGCACATAACTCCCATTTTTGTGCAGATAACTCCCATGTTTTTCAGAAAACTCTACTTTTTGCACATTACTCCAATATATTTGCAGAAAAATCCAGGTTTTTGCAGATAACTGCAGTATTTTTTGCAGAAAACTCCAATATTTCTGCAGAAAGCTCTGATTTTTTTTGCACTTAACTCCATTTCTTTTGCAGAAAACTCCAGTTTTTTGCAGAAAACACCAATTTTTTTTGCACATAATGATTTTTATTTGCACATAGCTCTCAGAAAACTTTATTTTTTCAGAAAACTTTATTTTTTGCACATAACTCCAATATTTTTTCAGAAAAGTCCTTTCTTTTTTGCAGAGAACTCCTTTTTTTTTTTGCTGATAACTCCATTTTTTGCAGAAAACGCCAATATTTTTGCACATAACTCCAATATTTTTCAGAAAAGTCCATTTTTTTGCAGATAACTCCAATATTTTCTCAGAAAACTCCTTTTTTTGCAGGTAACTCCATTATTTTTGCAGAAAACTCCAATATTTCTGCAGAAAGCTCTGATTTGCTTGCACATAACTCATATTTTTGTGCAGGTAACTCCCATATTTTTTCGGAAAACTTCATTTTTTGCACATAAGTCCAATATATTTGCAGAAAAATCCAGGTTTTTTTGCTGATAACTCCAGTATTTTTTTGCTGCTAACTCCAGTATTTTTTGCTGCTAACTCCATTTCTTTTGCAGATACCTCAAATTTTTTTGCAGATACCTCATTTTTTTGCAGAAAAGTCCATTTTTGGGGCAGAAATGCATATTTTTCAGCCCTGGCTAGAACAGAGGGGACAGATTAGGGTGGGTCGCAGCTCAAGCAAAAGGTGATGGGTGACATCCACCAACCAGCCCTTGTCTTGGGACCATTCATTGCTCCATCCACATAACACAGAGCATTGTTTCAGCCAAAAATGACCCTTTTTGACGATCCTAAACGATATCCTATGATATTTGCTGCTCCCCACAGCATCCTCTTTGCCGACATCGTGGGCTTCACCCAGCTCTCCTCGTCCTGCAGCGCCCAGGAGCTGGTGAAGCTCCTCAACGAACTCTTCGCCCGCTTCGACAAATTGGCAGCCGTGAGTTCAAGGATTTATTTTTGGAGGACCCCCCCACCCCTTCCCTTCCCAGCTCTATTTTTTGAGATGCGGGGCTGGGCGTCTCCAAGTGGGAATGGAAAATCCAATGGTTGGTGTCTTTCAACAGAGAGACCTTTGCATGGGTCAAAGGCAGCATTGGAGAGGATTGGGGTGGTGAGGGCGCTTGGGGGGGTCCAAAATGATGGGTAGGGGGCTAATGCTGTGCCCCCCCACCCAGAAACACCATCAGCTGCGCATCAAGATCTTGGGTGACTGCTACTACTGCATCTGCGGGCTGCCCGAGTTCCGGGAGGACCACGCCGTCTGCTCCATCATGATGGGCTTGGCCATGGTGGAGGCCATCTCGTAAGGGGGAAATGACACCAGGGAGAGGCTGTTGGGATGGGGAAGGGGTTCTGGTGGACTGGGAGGGCCTCTGGGGGTGGCCAGGCTCTGTAAATTGAGGGGGTTGATGGTTAATGATGGGGTTGGGGATGGGATGTTGGGTTAAGTTCAGTTGGGTTGGGATGAGTTGGGTTGGGTTGACGTGACCTGCTTGGTGGACGAGGGGAAGGCCATGGATGTTGTCTAACTGGACTATAGTAAGGCCTTTGACACCGTCT
>NW_010193172.1:0-9543 GCF_000695765.1 Mesitornis unicolor
TTTTGGCACGTACCTGGTGTCCCAAGCGCCTTGGCAAGGATGGGGAGAGCTTTGCTTGGGTTTGCCCTGGGTGGCAAAGTCCCCGCCCTGGAGCGGGGTGGGACGCGGTGGCGTAAAGCAGATTTTCCTCGCACGCCAAACGGGAAGGCGGCGCAGCCCTGCTCCCCTCCTCGGCCCTGCTCCCCTCCTCGGCCCTGCTCCCCTCCTTGGCCCTGCTCCCTTCCTCGGCCCTGCTCCCCTCCTCGGCCCTGCCACAAACACGGAAAAATCCCACACGTTTAGGAAACACACATTTGGGGTTACGCAGGGTGTAAAGGTGGCCTGGGAGGCTTTCACCCTGCCCGAAATTGCCTGTAAAGCTCTCTGGGAACAGAGCTCTCTGGGAGCCCCGGGTTCCTGGTGTCATTTAAAAGGGCAGAGCCAAGGGGGAGCGAGGGGGACGACGGCGCGGAGCACCCAGGCAGCTCCAGCCTTGAGCCGAGCCCTGTTCCTCCCCCCGTGTTGGTTTTGGGGATTTCTTACCTGGGTTGTGCCTCCTTTGCTCCCACAGCACCTCCCCAGGTCTTCAGCATCGTCCCCCCTTGTCTAAGAGCTTCGTGTCACAAACGGCCGTGATTTCTGTCAGAATGATTATTTTCATAAAGGTGATTATTTTCATAAAGACGGATATTTTCATAAAGGTGATTATTTTGGCCCCAATAAATGGCGTTGCCCTCAAATCCAAACACTTCGGACAAAGGGGCTTTGGTTTTACCCCCCTGCGACACTGCCAGGGTCAGCCTCGGACACAATCACAATGCTGACAGAGGGAACTAAACCTTGCATCAGTCCATATCTTGTCTTCACTGTGCTTATCCTCCAGGACTTCAGTCTCATCTGACGCCAAAAGTACATTTATTATAATGGGAACCCTCTCAGGTTCATTTTTCCAGCCCATACGACAGCGATATCTCAGCCCTGTGCCTCTGCACATGCTCTTTTGCTGGAAGAGACCTAAATTTAGCAGCCGGGGTGAACACAGGCAATGCTCCAGCCAGCGTGGCTGCAGCTCAGCTTCTTACAGCTCCGTCTCCCCAAAACAGCCCCAGAGAGGCCACCCCCTGCTGATGTTGGGGGACAGGGAATAGGGGGCACAGAAAGCAGAGTTCAAGCCTCGCTCATGCTCCTTTTCCATTGCAGAGTGTTTTTCCTTGCCAAATCTGTACACACCAGCACACATTACCAACAGTCACCAAGGAGAAACTCCTCTCTTTTCTCCGTCTGTTGAATTTTCCATGCTCATCCCTTCCGTCGCGTCAGCTCTCTCCTGCTCCAGGCCCATAACCACTCGTTTTAACCCACCAGAAAACTGCTGTGTTTCTCCATCTTACGTTGCCTGTGATTTATTTGGTGCCTTTTCGAATTCTTCTGTTTGCTTCCCAGCCTCTTCAACCACAAGGACTCCGACACTGCAGTCAGTGGTATATGCAACAGTAATTATTCTAGACCATAAGCTATTCATCTTCTTTGGGAGTTCTTTATCCTTTAAATAGTGCACTGATCATGTTTTGCATAGTTTAACCTTTTCTTTCCCCCCAGGAGAGGCTCCGAACAGGGAGGAATACTTGAAGATGCAAAGTGTTTGTGTGGATGCTTTTGGCCACCCAGAATTAGTCACGTAAGTGTAGTCCTTTCAGAAGCCAGATCCTGACCCAGCACACAGCCAATTTCCCAATAATCTTTGCTTTTCGTTTCACTGATATTTCCTCTTTGTCCCATCAATTATTTTAAGCCCCCTGTTATAAAGCTCTCCGAATCCAGACTTGGCTCGGTTTCATACCTGCTCTGTATTCCCACGCCATGCTGCTGTTCTCCCATCTCTAGATAAAACATAATCAAAATTAAAGGTCACAGGAAGACAGAGCAGTGTGCATTCAGTAAATAAATGGAGCTGAAGCAGCCAGCCTGGTAGGAAGGAGGTATTTGTTCTAGGTCCCATAAGGGGAATACAGCTGAAACTCTCTGAAAATGGCAGCATTTGTGGTTTTGCCCACAGGACCTGGCTTTTTACATTTGCACCTCAAAGAGCAGAGGAGCCGGGTGCTGGAAGGAGAGGTTTTTGGTGTCATTTGATGAGCAGAACCTGCCTTTGGCTCTAGAGAAACCTAGAAACTTCACAGCATTCACTGAGGTCCAGATCCTGGCACTAACAAAGTCATCGGCCAATCTCCCACGGATTTAAGTGAGGGCCACAATTTGGGGATTGTGCAGGTGTTTTCAGGAATTTCATAAGGGAATGCTCATTTTTATACCTGAGCACCAGCAGTTTGCAATTGATAGTCCATAAAAATGGGGTTATTCAGCCGTTGCACAGGCGCCGTCAGAGCTGTCAATGCCGGAGCTCAGTGCTGTCTCCATAGCAGCCGAGGTTGGGCTGGAGGCTGAAAACTACCGCTTGCTTTTCTGAATTTTCTTGATTTTCAGTGAGGGTACAGCATTCTCACATGCTGCATATTAATATCAGACTAATCACAAAGTTAACTGCAGATATCAGGACTCGCTGCGGAGATGTACGGGTACTTCTGATGCTCAGAGCAAGGAAGTCCCTGAAAGGAGGGGGTAGAGAGGTGGGTGTTGGTGATACCAGTAACCAGTGACAGGACGAGAGGAAATGGCCTCAAGTTGTGCCAGGGGAGGGTTAGGTTGGATTGTGGGGACAAATTTAGTTACTGAAAGGCTTATCAAGTACTGGCAGGGGCTGCCCAGGGCAGTGGTGGAGTCCCCATCCCTGGAGGGGTTCAAGAAGCGCCTGGATGTGGCACTTGGGGCCATGGTTTAGTGGCCATGGTGGGGTTGGGTTGACATTGGACTGGATGATCTTAGAGGTCTTATCCAACCTTAATAGGATCATTAAGGTGAGGTCTCCTTACCTGCAAGTAAATCCTTCTAACCTGAAGTGTATTTAAAACAAGAGACCACTAAGACAACGGTGGCCTACATGCCTTGGAAAATAAGATATAGGGGGAGACCCTATATAAAAAAGCCAGGAGCCAAACTCCCCATTTTGAGTGTACTTCAGTTACAGGATTTTTAAGACAGGGGTGCTTGCATGTTCTGCAGGCAGGCACACAGGAGATCCTGGGTGCTATTACAATTTATAACAGTGACAGCAATAACAGCGTCTCGGGCGCTACCACGCTTGGTGCCTTCCACGCTGCTGTCCCCCAGCATATGCTGTGCTGACACCGTCTCAGAAACACCCACACCCTCCGCCTTTCTCCTACAGAGAAACTTAAGGCTGCGCTTGGCCACGAGCCCAGTCTACTCTTTTCTTTTATTAACTGAAGCTATAAACAGCAGGGAAGGCAAACAGGCCTCAGTTATTGGTTGCTTGACAGCTTCGTCAGCCACCTGTGTTAATGAATGCCATCCAAAGGGGGACAGGAGTCCCCAAGTGCCTCTGTAGTGGGGTTGTGAGGATGGTTATGCACTTCTGGGGTGAAACTTTTACATTCAAAAGAGCACCTTGCAGCCATGCAACTTCACAGAATCATTCACGTTGGAAGAGACCTCTAAGACCATCGAGTCCAGTGGCCAAGTTGTCACTTGCTCTTGATCCCAGTTGTGTTGGCTCCCCTTCCACTGTTCAACCTGAACTGGGGAAAACAAGTTGACTTTGTCATCTCGAGCAGAGCTTAAGGCTGTGGCAGAAGATGCCCAGGAGTCTTCACATGATCCTGGCCTTGGTGAGCCACTCCCATGAAGACATTGCCCAGGTGGCCAAGAAGTCAAATGCCTGGCTTGCATGAGAAATAGGTGGGCAGCAGGAGTAGGGAAGTGACTGTGCCCCTGTGCTGGGCACTGCTGAGGCCGCCTCTGGCATCCTGGGGTCAGTTTTGGGCCCCTGACTCCCAGAAGGACATTTTGGGGCTGCAGCGTGGGCAGAGAAGGGCAAGGGAGCTGGGGAGGGGTCTGGAGCAGCCGAATGCTGGGGAGCGGCTGAGGGAGCTGGGGGGTTCAAGTGGAGAAGAGGAGGTGAGGGGAGACCTGATCCCCTCTGCAGCTCCTGCCAGGAGGGGGTAGCGAGGGGGAGCGGTCTCTGCTCCCCAGGGATGAGGGGAAACGGCCTCAAGTTGTGCCAGGGGAGGGTGAGGTTGGATTTTGGGAGGAATTTCATTACTGAAAGGGTTCTCAGACACTGTCAGGGGCTGCCCAGGGCAGTGGTGGAGTCCCCATCCCTGGAGGGGTTCAAGAAGCGCCTGGATGTGGCACTTGGGGCCATGGTTTAGAGGCCATGGTGGGGATGGGTTGATGGTTGGACTGGATGATCTTGGAGGTCTCTTCCAACATTAATGACTCTGTGGTACCTCCTGGTGTGGGTGCAGTGCAATCAGAATTACGCTGCTTGTCATGGAATGGCCTATTTACATCAAGGACAAGAGATGGGCTGGACCAGTGTAATTGCATTCACATTACAGTTTGTACAAATGTAATAATTTTATCTCAGACAAACCCCCACTATCAAGACTAATTGATATAATTGAATCCTCAGGCCTTAAGGCATTCGCCAGCTCCGTGGAGAGACTCCCGATGCCCCTGTGGAAGCTAGATATGATTTGTGGTTCAACCTAAACCCTCCTTCCCCAACGCTTCAGGCTATGAACTGCTCCACCATTGCTTCCAGCAGCCTTAAACGCATTATCAAACCTAAATTTCATTTAATGGGCTTAATGAATGTTTACTTCAATTAGCATACATATAGTTCTGAAGAGGAAATGAGTAGTTTTCATTTTTTTTCCCTTGTAATTAATATCTGCCTCTACATAGCTTTATCTTACTTGGCTGCTCTGTAATTTGGCTATGACCAAGCTCTAGGGGATAGGAACAGAGCTGGGGGTGCCCAGCTAAGGGGGACATCTCGATGGCTGCCCAGCTAAAGGGGACCTGTAAGGCACACACATACCCATTTCTTCATGGAAATATGATAGAAAAGCATTGTCTGATGCAGTGATTGAAGTAGGTAAACACATTAAGCATCTTAACATGATGCATCTAGCTCTAAAAAGCAACACAACTAGAGAGAAAACAAGCTAAGAGCAAAGTACTATAAAAATATCTAATAAAAAATGATCAGAGGGCTGGAGCTCCTCTTCTATGGGGACAGGCTGAGAGAGTTGAGGTTGTTCGGCCTGGAGAGGAGAAGAGTCTGGGGAGACGTTATAGCGACCTTCCAGGACCTGAAGGGGTCCTACAGGAAAGCTGGGGAGAGGCTGTTTAGAAGGGTGTGTAGGGATAGGACAAGGGGCAGTGGTTTTAAACTAGAGCAGGGTAGACTGAGATTAGACATTATGAAGAAGTTATTTGCTATAAGGATGGTGAAACACTGGCACAGGTTGCCCAGAGAGGTGGTGCAGGCCCCATCCCTGGAGATATTCAAGGCCAGGCTTGATGGGGCTGTGAGCAACCTGGTCTGGTTCAAGATGTCCCTGCTCACTGCAGGGGTTGGACTGGATCAGCTTTAAAGGTCCCTTCCAACTCAACACAATCTGTGATGCTGACAGCACTGCGGGTAAGCATGCAAATAGCACCCAGCCCTGCCATGCCTGAGGTCAGGGCAGCAACCAGCTCCACCAACCACCCAGGGATCACCAGGCAAGCCAAGGCAGCAAGGTAGCAAAAGGAAAGCAAGTTAGAAACACTAAGAAATTGCACTACTTATAACACAGCTCCAGAGCTCACTCAGCAAAGCCAACAGGGAGAACCACAGCCAGGACTACCCTAAAACTGCCTTAAAAAAAGAGGGAAAATCCTGGGCCTGCACTTAAATAGAGGTCGTGATTGATGAGCAAAGGGTGTGGGGTGCAGGCCCGGGTGAGGTGCTTGGAGCAAGGAGAGTCTGAGGGCACGCTCAGGACCCTGACACTGATAAATCCCTTCCCAGCAAGAACCCAATCTGCAAACTGCTCTTAATGTAACAACGCTGGCTTTAAACAACAGTAAATATTTGAATATTGAATATATGTAGTGCAAAGTCATGCTTCGAGAGAAACAAACCTGTTGATGTACGCAGTATCAATGTGTACTATTGCATCAAACACGCATGAGCCTAAGAATCTAAATCACCTCAATTATTTCCATGTGTGTCTACTCTCTCTATATCAGTATAGATCTATAGATACATCAGTGCCGTGACTCCCAGGTGATGGGGATAGAACAAGGGGAAACGGCACCAAGCTGTGCCAAGGGAGGTTCAGGTCAGAGATAAGGAGGAAGTTCTTTCCTGAGAGGGTCGTCAGAAGCTGGAACAGGCTGCCCAGGGAGGTGGTGGAGTCCCCATCCCTGGATGTGTTTAAGGAGCGGGTAGATGAGGTACTTAAGGATATGGTTTAGGGGGTAGACAGGAACGGTTGGACGTGATGATCTCAGAGGGCTTTTCCAACCGAGTGATTCTGTGATTCTATTGATGGAAGATGTTGGCTTTTAGCTGTGGGAAATGGAGCTGTTGCTGGAGCTGGTGAGTATGTCATCCAAGGGCAAATAAGAGCATTTAAGTGGTGGAAACCTGTAGTTTTTAAACAGGTAGAATATAGATATGAGTTTTGGAGTCTTCCTTTTGCTCCTTTGCAGGACTCCAAACCTTGCAAAAAAATGCTACCTGGGTGGTAAAATGCTTGAGAGTTGACCTGTTTGGGGGGATGGTAAAGAAAAGTGATGGCTTTTCTGGTCATGGTAGTAGTGTTTGTGAGCCACTGCTGTGCACTTAAAAGAAATACTTGGATTCCAGAAAACATGGGTTGAAAGAGAGCTGGATAGAAGAGTAGCTCGAAATACTCTTCAGCATGGTAAGAAGCTTGTCAGAGATTTTTGCAGTAAATATGTGTGGTTAAGGGAACATCCTTATCAAGATAAAAATAACTGCATGAGAACACTTAATTATTACACACTGCATCGAGGAAATGATGACTGTTACCTCGTTGCCCCTGGTTAGTTATGTAGAGCCGAGCACAGAGCTGTGCAGGCTCTGCTCTACCTCCTTGCCACTTCTGGAAATGCCCAGAAGAGGACAGTGTGTCCTCGCTGTGAGGTTAATCGCATGAAACCTTTCCAAAGCGCGTGTTTTTATTTAGAAAATGCTGAGCTGTCTGGAAAGTTTGATCATCGAGGGATGCAGCTGTATTAATGTGCTTCTTCCTGGGGATTTGAATGCGTTTTCTTAGCAGCAGAGAGGGACGAGGGAGACAATACGCAGGCAAAGAGCTCTGCTGGCCACATCATCAGGACTTGAATATTTTAAACCTAGCGTCATGGGATTTTAACAGCTAAAATCTGGGGTTTAGGACTGATGGTATTAGTCAGCCTGAGGTTTCTTGCTGCAGCAGGACAAAGCTATGAGCACCCTGGAGCTGCTCCAGGCTAAGACAGAAGTACCAGCCCCTGTCTCTGCTGGCGATCCCTGAGGAGCTTTTTCACTGGAAGCTTTCGGACTCGGCTCTCTCTGATCCCTCTGAAGGTCACTGGGATTGCAGCACTGCAGCCCAGCCTTGTGCCTTCTGGAATAAAGAATATCAGCGGTATCTGCAGCCGAGGATCGGCTTTGGCTGTGCTTTCGCTCCCCAAAATGGTCACTGACAGAGTTTGTGTGCCTGTGGCCCCACAGTTGCACGTGGGTCTGATGCTCGTCTGCATTAAACCTCAGCACTCCCAGGTACATTTAAAGCAAGTACTTCTCAGTGCCTATTTAGGATGTTCAGCAGTGCATCTGCAAGCTCGCTGCATGGCAGCAAGCTTTATCTTTAGTTGGAAATGAGTCATTTCCCTGTACTGTACAGAGATGCCCAATTTCCTTGGAAATTGTTCAGATCTGCAGAGTCCCCAGCAATCACTGATTCTGGCACTCTCATTTTGCACTGGGTGTTTGACTTTGGTCCTAAGAGATGACAGAGAATGCTTCACAGGTTACAGTAATTAACAAAATAAATAAATAAAAAGAGATAGAAGCAACTGAGGCTCTACCCAGTTCATATTTGATCTGGAGGGCAAGTGAACCTTCTGCATTGACCATTATCAACTCATCATATAGCACCAAACCACAGCCGAGTGAGGTTTCATGAAGATTAAAGCCTGTTAAATGGAAAAAAGGCTGCTTTTGCACTTGTGTTAGCTGAAATGACTGCAGTTCCAGCTGTGTGGATGTACGTGGCACTTGGAGATGAGGTGCAGATAGGAGCCTCTCAGCAGCACCCTACAAACTGTGGGTGGATGATGGTGGTCAAGGGGGACTTTGGGGTCTGCAGGGTGGACTTGGAGACCCTTACCTACAAGAAGTGCTGAGATCAAGGATGATGGAAACGTTAATTGTAATGAAGAGCCATATGTACCTTAAAAATCCGCAAACGTTGGGGGAAAAGCCATTAGGTCTGTTTATAACACGCTGATCCAGTTTTGTTGGCATTGCTGTGCCCAAAAGTGATGCAGGAAGAAAGAAAAAGGGCTGTGGAAAGGGTAAATATTTTTGCCATCCCACAGTAACCAGGGCCTGCCTGGCCTGGTCGCCTGGGACAGGAGCTTGTCAGCAGGATGGCTGCAGTTATTACCATAATACAGGAAATAATAGTCATCGGGAAAACGCCTGTGCTCTGGTTTCCTCTCCTGCCCCAGTCCAGGGGGAGGAAGGAGAGCGGAGCTGTCATGGAGGCGTCCTCTGGCAGCTCCTCGGGGTTTTGTATTCTGAGTGACGGGCTGGGAAAACCAATTTTTGCCATTTTAGTGTTCCTCTCTGCTGCCTGAAATCCCAGTTCTGGCCTTCCCCATTAACACATGTAGAAAGGAGAGGAGCTGGCTGCTGTGGACACTGTAGGCTGGAAAAATCTCCTGATTTCTGAGAAAAAAAGGCTGAAAAGAACCCAGAGTGCATTTACAGGAAATTTCATGAGATTTGAGCTTAACGAAGCTTTTCTGAAGCCTGACCCAAGGGTTTTGGGCTCTTTGGATGAGCTGCATTGCTGCTTATGAGCATCTCACTGCAAGCTGTGTGAGGTACTGGTGTGGGGAAGCAGAGAAAGACGTAATTTAATAGCAAATCTAAGGTGCGGGCTTTACAGAACCAACTGCTAGGTTTAAAGCATTCAATGAGTTTGTTTTCAGTTTTATTTGAGACTCTTGAGCCAGGTGCTAGCAGAGCCTGTGTAAGGCAAGCTTCATAATTCAGGTCAGGGCCAAAATGTCACAGGTAGGGGCTTTGATTATTATGACACGAAAATGTCAAGTTTAAGTGCAATATTTCGAAAATACATTGTAAATAGACCGCGCCAGGCGCGGCGAGGCGCCAGAGCGGGCCGCGGCTCCCCCTTTGACAGCATTTCTGTGCCCATCTGTCCCGCTGGGGGGAAGAAACGGCCCCCGGGCCACCCTCCCTCGACCCCCGGAGACCCCGTCCTCGCCGGCCGGGCTGAGGGGAAGCCCCCGCACCGGGAGTCTCTCCTCACGGCCCCGCCAAAACGTCGCCCCCCACCCGCGCCCCCTCCTCTCCCCAACGCGGTGGCGGTGCCGCGGTGCATGCCGGGA
>NW_010193173.1:0-5321 GCF_000695765.1 Mesitornis unicolor
AAAGAGGAAATTTGTAGTTACATAGGTGGGAGGTTCTGGAGGAGTTTTCCACTGGGAGCAGTGCAGGTAAAAAGCAAACAGTTGTAAGGCTGAGCTTAATCAGCTAATGAGAGACATGAGTGGGTGTGTTTGTGGGTAGCAGTTTTTAAACAGTACCTGTCCATGTGGGTTTTTTTACCCCTACCCCAGATCAAAAATGAGTTTGTCAGATAACCAGAGATTTTCAGCCTTCCCTTTACTCTGGTAACTAAATCAAAAATGCCTCTTTGCTGCCTGTCCTTTCCCTGGGCTTGGAGGGCTGCTGGGAGTGCAGGGGGTCAGAGAAGAGGCTGAAGTGGATCAAGAACCAACAGCTAGTAATAAAGATTGGCGGCCACAAGTGAACCATTGTTTTCTCAATGGTTTTTGACAAAAAAAATCAGATTCTAGTAGCAAGTCTCAATTTTCCAAATTCTTGGCTTCAACCAAATTGCAGTGAAAAGTTGATCACTAAAATTCCCAGAAAAAGAAAACATATTTTGTTGTAACATTTCAGACTACTGATGTGAAAGTTACAGAGGTGAAAATGAAGAGGAAACTGAAGGGCTTTAATAATTTGATTTTTTAATGAAATTTGTATAGATAGTTCAAAAATTTCAGACATAAGACGATGCATTTCAGTTCAACTGTTTGGAATTAATTCGTGTGAAGTATTTTGCTCTGAAACGTCTTGACTTTTATCAGATAGGCGTTTTTTTCAGTAGAAAAGTCTCAATAACAAGTGAGTCCACCTCAGAACGGTGTGCCAGACTGTATTATTGAGTCCAAAAATGGAAATAATAATTACAAATGATCTGCAGTATCCGTGGGTCTCGTATGCGCTTACACTTGTCAGACTCATCCTTCTCGATTAGGAAAACATGAAAATAATTGCTAAGGTTAAGAGAACCATGACAGCTGAAGATACTTGAGTTTGCGGCAGATCTGGAAGGCTCCCTCTTGTGCATCTTCTTGACCACGTAGTGGGGGAACAAGTGGCATCACGGTTTGTATCTAAGCCCTTATCTCGACGCTCTCCTGCTCAAGCAGCCCTACCTGGCTCCCCTGTGTCCTGTCTTGCAGAGCAACGCTGACTCTTAGTGTGGCTGACATCTAACATCTGTAAAATGCTCAGTCTGTATTTAAAAAAATGATAAAAATCTTATGATCTTGTTTTTTGCTGACCTCCCTCCTCAAACTGATGTGACTGTTGACATAAGAGGTAGTAGGGAGAGATGGTGTGTTAATATTTAACAGGGATGGATAGGTTTATTACAGAAACATGTAAAATGCTCTCACGGCTGTCAGCTGTAATTACTGCCTCTGTCTAACAGTTACATACACACGTATGTATTTATGGAATTAAGTTTCTGAAGTCAAAACGACCAAAGTTAAGCCCTTAAATAGCTTGTGTTCTCCAGAATTATCTATTATGATTGTAGGGCTTTAAGAAAAGAGAGCGTGTTTCAGTGCGTAAGGAATTTAGTTTTTAACCTTTATTAAGCCATCTCGTTTCATCAGATGGATGGATCGTCCTGCAGCTTTGGGGCTTGGTGCTGATCCTTGAGAGGGAACAGGCTGTGCAGGAGAACAGCAGAGCTGTCTCCCAGGTCAGCCGTGTACTGCCATGGCAAAGGCTGTGGTCAGGAGGCCTGTGTTGACTCCGCTCTGGACCTGCGTGGCTTGGTCTTCAGCTGAGCTTCTCACGCCTCTCAGCGTCAAATCCTGCTTGTGCCTTGTTTTCAGGTTCTAGACTTAAAACTGCAGCTGTTGCAGGTGTTTTGACACAACTTTGAGGTAATGCTGCTCTATTACTTGGCAGGTTCAGAGTATTTGGATTCCCAAAGCAGAAGGGAACTCAGGAAATGTCTGAGACAGAAAAGGCCTAAACCAGATATAATTGCAATTCACAGCAGAAGTAGATGGGATTTTTGAGTGGCTGATAAAGTTGGTTTTATTTATTTTTATTTGATGTTCAAGTGACAGATTTTATCAGCCTAGAGGTTCTCTTCGAGTATTTCCATTCCAAAAGGCAAATACTAAAAGCAAAGCTTCCCGAGCGCTCTGTCACTTCTGCTTTCTGTCAACATATACACAATCCAAAATTGTATTCTGTTATTAAATGAGTGAGAACATTGTGCTGGAAGCATGGTTATCCTCACCCAGAGGGCAGAGTTCTTATGAAAAAGTGTGTATCTTCACATAACAACATTGTTTGTTTGTTTGTTTTCCTTTCCCTTGAAATCCCACAGCAGTGTTATGAATTTAGTTGCTCTTACTTATAATAGGCTCTTCACAGGAATGTATGGTAAGGCTAAAGAAACAGCCTTTGTGCTTTTTAAAGATCAGTTCAGTCTTAAAAAAGGAATTGTATTTCAGGCAGAGAGAAGTTTCCTTCTTTCTTACCAGTGATCAAAAGGACTTCTCAATTCAAATTCAGAGCTGGTACCAAGTTAGCTTTTCAGTGCCATCAGCTCATGACATCTGCTGCTTGGCTGCCGTATACAATAGGCTGATGAGGACTATTGCTGCTTCATTCTTTCTTCTGTTTTCTGCTCAAAGAGAAGAAAGTTTTAACATACACGGACTGGCAGCATTTGTTGTAACAGAGGCACATCCCCAGGACCGTGCGAGTAGGACAAGCTGTGCTCGAGTTGCCCTTCTGCAGCGGTCAGACCTGCAGTTGTTGAGGTGCTCTCACTCAAACAAGAATTGCTGTGGATTCCCAAGAGATTTTTTATTATTTTTTTTAAAGGCCTTCAAAACTGGGAATTGGTTGGGCATCTGTTCCATTTCATACAGGATTGCAGTCTGAGTTTCACTTTAAAATGGGTCCCAAAAATCCAAGCTCACTGAAGTTTTGCCTTTTTAAAATTCCCCAGTCTCCTATCTTAGCCCTTGTCGTTTGGAATGCAGCCCAGCCATCCTACAATACTCGTACACTTTGAATTTCTCCTAGTTTTGGAGTCTTAATTTTCTTTGCCCAGTGCTGGGATATGACTAGTCTGAAAGGATATGAACTTTGGATGTGCTCAGTTTAAGAGTCAATCTTTGCTGATCTCTTATATATTCAAATATAATATTTGTATGTGTTGCCAATATCTCTCCTGAGACATTGAGAGTTCCCAACTGTAGAGGGAGTGTGGTTTGTATCTTCATATAGGTCACATCTCATCTGAGGTGAGCTGATGTCCTCCAGAAGAGCTGAAAGGGTCGCGTTTCTCCAGGTCCTGTTAAGGTATCAGAGGAGGAAGATCCCACCCTTCACACACCCATCATCTACCCAGGCTCCTTGGTGGGTCTGCAGCCGTTGTGCTGGTGGCACGGGGGCTGTGGGGCCCGGCAGTGCTCGGGGGCTGTGGGGCATCGACTTCCAGCCCTGGGGGCTGCACCCTCAGCGGCTTCCCCTCCTGGAGCTCAGAGCTGTAGTGTTTGTGTAATTGCTGCCTGCGTGTATTGATGTAGTAATTATGCAATTATGACACTTGTGTGACTGTATTGTCTGCGTGGTATATGGAGATGATAGGATTATAAAATCATTATACAATATAGCAGTGTGTCTGCAAAATCTACTGCCTTTCCTGTGCTGTTGATAGGTAGCTGCACTCTATAAAAGGACTGGCTCTCCCCGAAAGGTTGGTGAAGTTTGTTTTTATCTGCTACCCTTTGCTGTGAAAATTTAACCAATTTCCACAGTTCAAGCTGTAATGGTTTCCTCTAACTACTGGCCATCTGTTGTAGTGCGGAAAGATTTCCTGCAGGGATGCCTGCTTTAACAAATTTTTACCACTGCTGTCATACCAACTCAGTGTTTCCCCGTCATCTTTCTGCTGTGATAAATGATCTCTAAATTGACAGCTGTCACATATGTGCGTAGGTGCCAATTGGAAACATCCACTGATGGACTAAAGCTGAATTGTTTCACTTGGTCATTGCATCTGAAGAAGACAGGAGCAGATGAAAGGTTTTCTGTAGCTTTTTAAAATGAAATGTAGAATTTAATCTAATGACTGTAATTTATCAACATTAATATATGGTGAGATTCCTTACCATCAGAAGTCAAAGCGAATCATTGTAATAAATACCAGACGTGGTCGTGCCTGATTTTGCAGACACGGAATTTCATTTATTTCAATAGGACATCATTTGTGCATGAAACTCAATCTTTCTGCAGAAAAAGTTTTCAAGATGTCTTGTATGTGAAAGATGGTAATTACGTAGTATTTGCCCATTTCCTGAATCAAGATTTTCCGATGGTTTTATTCAAAACAAGCTGCTGATGTCTGGAGCCCGGTCGTTGTTTGGAGACTTCCAGAATTGAGTCCACAAAGGGAAAAATGCAGTCTGGGCTGAAAAGTCCTGAGTCTTTAACGGTGTCAGCAGTCCTATATCTAGAAGAGACTTTCTGGTGTGGGGACTGCCTTGTGTATTACACTTAAGCAGGGAAAGAAGATGAACAGATGTGGATCCACTGAAGGAAGATTTTATTCCAGCCTTGGTGACGTTTTGGAGCTCAGCAACTTTAGAGTTCGGTGCTGGCAGGTGGGGGGCATTGCTGTAGAAAGTGCTCTGGGGAAAAAAGTGCACATGGGACCCCTGCCTGGTTGTTGTGTCCCTTTGAGGATGTGTCCAGCCAGTGCCACGGGCTGCGTGATGAAGGCCCTGCGCTAGGAAGGGTTGTGTCCCATCTTACGAAAGCGTTGCTTCCAGGACATAGCTGGTATGGCTGTGGGGATGTAACATCTGAGAGCCTGTGCTCCCCATCGTGATGTGCCTCAGCAAAGAGCTACTATGCAAGAGTGAGACTTGGGTCTGTAGCAGGCAGCTCTGTGAGAATGTGGGTGCTAGACTCAGTAGCAGGCAGGAAAGTGAACAGAACTTTAAGGGTTATTAGGAGAGAACTAGGGGACAAACTGGAGAAATGTCGTAGTGTCACCATAGAGACCTGTGCTGTTCCAGCACCTTGAATATCTCGTACGGTTTTGGTGCCCTGTTATCAGAAAGAATAGAATAGAGCAGGGAAAGCTTATGGCAGAGCCATGAAGTGGGCCTGGGACAAGGACAGGCGTCCAGGAGGAGCAGAGAGACACTGCTCAGGCAAGCAGGGAGGGAATTAGAAAAGCCAAAGCTTGGCTGTGGTTGAACTGGGGAGCTGGATTTCTTCTTGCCGTTTTGTCTGTACAGCTGTCTGGTCCCCGTCCCTCCTTCCCAGCCACTGCGCTGCAAGGACACTACCGACTTTACTGGCTCTTCAGAGAAAACCAAACTGCCCTCTGCTTTCCTTTTGGACTTTGCATACCTAA
>NW_010193173.1:5352-20175 GCF_000695765.1 Mesitornis unicolor
TTTCTCCTCCACGGCTCCTTTCCTGCCCAAACCTCCCCTTCATTCAGCGCTATGCACTTCCAAGATCTGCCTCTTTACTGTACCCCATAATTTTGTGGGGCTGCTTTGGGGTACCCAGCTGCAGAGCAGTGCTCTTCGCCAGGCCCGTGCTGCGTCACGGGGTGCCAGGGCTCTGTGCAAACCCACTCGGGCAACACAAAAAAGCAGTGCAGGGCCACACGTCTGCCATCAGCCTGTCAATGACGAGAGCAGATCTGGGTTTTCAGATGGCACGGATGGGCTCAGATGTC
This sequence comes from Mesitornis unicolor, assembly GCF_000695765.1. Classification (NCBI taxonomy): domain Eukaryota; kingdom Metazoa; phylum Chordata; class Aves; order Mesitornithiformes; family Mesitornithidae; genus Mesitornis; species Mesitornis unicolor. The sequence goes on from NW_010193173.1 coordinate 5,643, forward strand.
TTCAGCGACCACCCTCAGGCACTGCGTCCCGCCACGCTCAGGGGAACAAATCAGACCCCAAGTGGGCAATTTGGTATTTTGCAGTGGTGCATTTTTCATGGATGGTCAAATATACTTTGGAGAAGAAAATGCTTGTGGAGAGCCACATTTTACCAAAGTTTTATAATTGAGTTATTATGGAAGTGTGTAAAAAGTAGGGTTTAGAATAGAAGTGCTGACACTGGAACAGCATGAACACAGCTGTTATAATATAGTAAATTTGTAATAAATTGTATAGCTAACAAAGTAGGTCAAGAGCTTCTGAGGAAAGACTGTTTCAGATGGCACGCTACTCTATCTTAGGAGATCTTGATGTTTTTTCAACGGGAGAACAGAGATGTTTTCCCTTCTGTGCTAATTCCTGTCATCTTGATTTTTAAAAATATTTGTGCTGGAAAGTGGGGCTGACCTCCAAATGTGAGCAAGTACAAATGTAGCGTGTACAGGTACAGCACAGCGGAGCACAGACCAGGGAACCATGCCAGACCACAGGTCACACTTGCCCTGTGTACCGCCCACGACAGCGGCAGTGATGGGTGGACATGAGGAGGATGAGAGGGCGGATCAGATGGGTGGCAGTTTTTCCAGAGTCTTCTCCTAGACACAAGCCACTCATGCATTAGAGACTTCCCGACTCAGAAGGGTTGCCTTTGTATGTAACAGTCCTTACAGCTTCTCCTCTTCCGTGAATTTGTCCCCCCTCTTTTTGAACTTTTTTAGAGTTTCAGCACACTCCTGTGGAAAGCAGTCCCAGAATTAGGAGGGAATATGAGACTTTGGCTTTTCTTATTCCCTCCCTGCCTGCCTGTGCGGTGCCTCTCTGCTCCTCGTGGACAGCCCATCCCTGCCCCAACCTTGCTGCTTTTTGCTTTCCAGCTCAGTTTGGAGTTCTCTGTTCAGCCATGCTGGCTTCTGCACTTTGAGGTGGGCTGTGCTTGTGCTCCCGGAGGTAATCCCTGAAGATCAACCAGCTCCTGTGCTCCTCCTTGCTATTCAGAGCAGTGTCTGATAAGATCCTGCCTACCAGTTCTCCGATAGGCTCTTAATATACTTAGTGTTACATGTCCTTTAGGCCTCTAAAGTGCTAGTAGTTTGGGCTTCACTCAGGTAGTTTCTTTTGTTGCTGCTCCCTAAATACGCCGTTGACTTTCTTGTCTCTCCACACACTCCAGAAGCTCTTGAAAAGACGAGTCGATCTACCTGCAGTTGGGAAGTCCTCAGGCCTCTGATGCCCTCTGAGGGAGCTGTTACCCAGCTGCAGGCATTAGGAGGGCAGAACATTTCCTGATGTGCCAGTAGATGAATAAGAAAACTCCCCACTTATGTAGAACTTGGAGCAAATTATTCTTTCTCTCTTTCTCCCTCATTCTTGGAAGGATGCACATTACTGTCAGTGAGCTACCTGACATTAGATTTTCATTAACTCATCATGAAGTTGAAGACTTGAACATCTTGCTCAAATCATTTGCTGCATCTCTGGTCCCTGAAGGGCTCCCCACCAGTTTCTGCTCTCCACTTGCTTCCCCCTCCTGCCCATTAACCCCTGCTTACCCATCCGGCTTACAGCTCGTCATAGCTACTTAGTCCAGCTCGGTGGGTTTGGATATGAACATTACCAGCCTGTAAATGATGGTGTCAAACTGTTCTAGGGGATGAGGTTAATCCAAGTACTAAATAGAGCCATTAGACTTTCTGTGAACATTTTCTGTTTTCTTGAACAAATACTGCCGTGCAAAGATGCCACTTTTCAGCCTCTCCCTCCATCCTCACCTTTGTTTAAATTCCAGTACCTTAATCTTGAATTCTGCATCCCCCCCTTTTTTTTTCCTTTACTCTGCTCCTAGCAAACTGGTTTTGAGACTCGCTTCTCTCCCTTCTTTAACCTCTGTGTATCTCTGTTGCCAGCCAGTTTGTTGCTTTGGGGTACAGTGCTGCTGTTGGGAAGGCTCAGCAGTGATGCCCGTTTATGACATTATCCATTTATTTATGGATACAGTTGGTGTCTAGAACCTCCAGTTCTGAAAACACATAAATACCAGTGGTACTTTTGCAGACAAACGTACTGCTTAATGGCATAGTTGCCATGAGAAAGAAATCTTGAGTGTTAAAGTGATAACAGGATTGGGACCCAATGGCACATTTCCAGGAACTCTGCCTTCCCTTCTCAGAAGTGGTGTTTACTGAGGAGGCAAAATGGAACTGTTTTTCTGATGGGTCAGACTCAATGTTGAAATCGCTCGTGACAGTGGCACTTAATTGCTCTGTGGAGCCCAGGACCTTATCTTTAGTGCAGGTAACTCCCCTGCCCTAAGTTTTGTTCTGGAGCTTTCAACAACAATAATAACCAGCCTCACTGCTTAATCCTGATTGCCTGGGGCTATTTCAAGTGGCTTCCTGTCTCGTTCTAAAGTTTGCTTTTTTAATGCGTTTGAAACATCCAGTATTTTATGACAGAGGAAACAGCCACATTTGTCGTCTTGTCATTACTGCAGCTTGAGTACGTCTCATGTAATTTGTGAACAATTTCCTCTCTAAACAAATTTGTCTCCATTTTTATAAACTTCATGCTGCAGGATTTCCAACTTTTATTTCTTGAGCTGGCTGTCTCTCGACTGCTTTCCTTTCTACATAGTTGTTTTTTGGAGCAACTATAAGCGCTGCAATTTTGTTATGAGCTACCAAAACTCTGTTCTGTGTTGGTAATATTCCTACTGTTGCTTGGATGACACCACAATCTATCTGCAAGCTGAATATTTCCATGAAATACATCTGTTCTTTGCAGAAGCTAATGCCAATATTTTTTTTCTATTGGTAATAAAGATGCACAGAAATGGACCCAGACGTGACCTGCAGTGCCAGTCTCAAAATCTGGATTCTTCCATGTTCGAGTCATTTATTTTCATGCTGACTTGCAGTTCGATGTTCACGCTATTTTTTCCCTGGGTTGTATAATCCTTATCGAGGCAGCTGACACTGCAATCTGAGCTGCAGTGGTACTTAGTAAGGAGCAGAAGAATGATAGAAATGATATGTTTTAACATTCCAGAGTCACAGGATGTTCGGCTTGTGCTTCATGACTGCTGAGTAACCTTATTGATGACAAGGGTGTTACTGAACTACTGACCCTCTTTTTGATAATACGGCAGAATTGTGCTATTGTGTGCTACTGTGTTTTATCAGTAGAGAACTGGAAAAATTATTTACTCCTAGGTCTAGTAAATAGGTACTATCTATTATTCAGAGAAAATAAAATACCAAGAATTGAACCTCTTCCTTGCAATGAAATTAATGTCGCATTATTAGCTGTGTTTCAGCTTAATGTTGTTTGCTTTGATTTCAGATTTGCAGAAAAGCTTGTTCACAGGGGATTTAATTTTATCTGCATGATGTACAACAGGTAACAAAAGACCGGTATTCAGCAAATACAGTGGGTGGAGTAATGCTTCAACATGAACAAGTACTTTGGCCACGTATACCTTGTAAAGGCAGGCAAGCAGCGGCTGATAAAGAGCTTGCTACAAGTCTTAGCACAGCTGCAGGTGATTCAGTAAACTGGGACCATTCTAACCCAGACCATCTGGGTTAGGGGCTATGAACAATTGAAGTATTTGCCTTTGAACAAAATGCTCGTTTGCAGTGTGCAGAGTGTGTGCCCTTTCATGTGTGAAAGCCTTGAGCTCGCTCATAATCATCCGTTACTTTACGCTGCCCAGCTGGAAAGCAGCTTTGCAGAAAAGGACGTGGAGGTCCTGGTGAACACCAAGGTGACCGTGTGCCAGCAAATGTGCCCTTGCCACAAAGAAGGCCAATGGTACCCTGGGCTGCGTTTGGAGAACCATTGCAGGTTGAGGGAGGTGATTGTTTCCCTCTGCTTGCACTTGTCAGGCCGTGCCTGGAGCACTGTGCCCAGTTCTGGGCTCCACATTGTGAGGGACGTGGACATACTGGAGAGAGTCCAACAAAGGACCGTAAAGATGGTGAAGGGACTGGAGCATCTCACATGAGGAAAGCCTGAGGGAACTGGGGCTGTTTATCCCAGATAAGAGAAGGCTTAGGGACACGTTATCAGTGTATGTAAATACCTGATGGGAGCGTGCAAAGAGGATAAAGGCAGGCTCTTTCCAGTGGCAGGACCAGAGACAATGGGCCCAAACTGGAATGCAGGAGGTTCCCTCTGAGCATCAGAAAACACTTTTATAGTGTGAGAGTGACCGAGCAGTGGCACAGGCTGCCCAGAGAGGTTGTGGAGCACATACGGCTCCACACTGACCAAGAGTGGTGTTCAGGTCATGAGGGTGAAGGCCCACGGAGGACACACAATCACAGAATGGTTGAGGTTGACAGGGATCTCTGGAGATCATCTGGTCCAGCCCCCCTGCTCGGGACCACATCCAGATGGCTTTTGAATAGCTCCACGATGGAGACTTCACTTGCCCCATGTTAGCTTTTCTTTGCTAGGAATTTTGCCATTGCTTTGTTTTTACATTCCATAAGTTCTTTTTTGCAGCGGTGTTCAGCTCTTCTCACTGCAGTGAAGTTCCTCAGTTACCTGGAGTTCTCAGTCCTTGGCCTTCCAAATGTTCTGGAGATTGTAAATCATGGGTTTCCCTGCTGGTAACTCCAGGGCTTTAAAACTCAGATTAATTCCAGGAGTTAGAACATACCAGTCTCTGAAGAAGGATAAGGGAAGGGTAAAGAAAGGGTCAAAATGTTTTCAGCCATGAGACTGGGAACAGGAGAACTGATTTGTGTGTATGGAGAATGTAAAAGAGAAGGTCAGGACCTGGCTTACCGCTGTAGAAGGGACAGAGCTAAAAAGTAACTGAGAGGCTCAGAAATAATCTTGAAATTGTGAATATCACTGAACAATCTTATGAAAGTAATGAAGCTCAGTTGCTTGAAAAACTAAAACTGAAAAACTGCGTGGTTCAAGTTAGAACCTATTTTTGTTGCTGTGGCAGGAGTGTGTGTTAATGCTGCCATGGGCACTCTGTCTTCTGAATCACAGATATTGTACTGAACTAAAGTGCAGAGTTTGAGTAGTACTTAATCAGTAATAATCACAATCAAAATTGAATTTTAATGCAGCTTAGCATAATTAGTCACTTATCAAACGGATTGGTTGGGGTGCACGTGAAACGCCTGACAGCACAGAGCGGTGTACTTCTACGTTTCATTCAAGAGCATTTGCCAGATTATTTTAATGAGTAGCTCTCGGCCTGTAGCTCATTTGTCAATGGGTTTTCTGCAAGTCTGTGATGGGGCATGTGCAGGATGTGAAGGGTTTGTGTTGTCAGTGGCCTACACGTTTCAGGTAGGGCTGGGGCATGAGATGTTCGGTGCTCTAAACTGATGATGGTCTGCAGGTGATTTGCAGCCCTGGGGTGCTGAGAGGAGACACAGCAGAACAAATGAGATGCATTAGGCATTTTTGAATAATCACTCGGATCAAATAGTTGCTGCTGAAATGAAATTTTACAAATAAATTTCAGTGGGACAGATGAAGTTGTGAAAATAATTATCTGAAATAAAATGAGAGAGTGCCACAAAGGACACAGGTGGGAGTTGGAGAAGTGTTCAAAGATGTTTGAGCAGCAGCCCAGAGGTCACCCGTGTTACTAGCAGTAAAAATACTGGGAGTTAAAGGAAAAGGGCAGTGTATCTGAACAAGGATATGTAAAAAGTAACCAAGGACAAAAATACGCTTATTTTTAAGGTACAAAGGTTGAGATTATTGCAGGGTGAGAGCAGCAATGTGAGATAACTGTAGGAAAAAGAGTGGACAGTGAAGTGCTGGTGTGTAACTGGTGTGGAGTTTCCAGTGCCTGCGGGGAATGGATCTGTTTTCTGGAGATGTTAGATGCAGTGTTTCCTGCGCTCTTTCCAGCAGAGTTATGCCATATTTCAAAAGAAAAAGAATGCCTTCTACCAGGAAAAAAGCGAAATTCTGGTTTCGGCACCTCAGAACTGCTGGTGGTCTCCCTTCTGGTCAGCTGCAACTGCATTTTGGGGGAGTTTCTACACTGGCTAGAAAAGCAATTGGAAACCTGAAGTGAAGTCGCTGCAGATACGTGTCTGTGCAGCCCCACTGGGTCAGGGAGGGGGCAGATGGCCGGTGCTGTGAAGAAACAGGGGCACGCTGCCTCTGCATGGCCCACGAACCCCCCGTAGTTTTCTTGAATCACATACTTAAAAACATTGATTTGGTAAGACAGGTAGAAGCAATAGCAAGATCAAGGGGGTGAAATTAGCTGACCTAGTTTAAGCAGACATTTTTTCTGTCATGAGGGAAAATGTCTCTGAGATTTTTAACTTTTTTTTTTTACCCTGTATAAGATGAAGAAGCAATAAGAACTTTCTTTGCTAAATAAAATCTACAGTTTTTCTCTACTGGAATATTTGACTTAACTTCCAATGTGTTTGTCGGATTTTTATTCTCTCATTTTTCTTTGAAATACTTCATTTAGAAGTTTAGTGGATTGAAAAGTGTCTACTTGAAATGAAAAATTGAAACCTATCACTAGATAAACGTGGAGAAGTGGTGCTTTGTTTGTTATCTAGATATTTTCTTGTTTTTCTGAACAAAAATGTGAAAGTGGATGTGATCCTGCAAGAAACCGTCGTTGTGCATTCGTTCACCTGATGGGATGTGTTACAGTGAGGTGATTTCTGACCTGATCTGAAGGAAAGGTGTGGAGACAGGCATGGAGACGGGTTGGAACGCACACGTTTCTGAGGCCTCTTTCAGAAACAGTCCCAGAGAAGGCTGAGCCTTTCCCTGGGAACTATCTCCTCAGCTGTTCAGCTGGAAAAACACTGGAGTCTTTGATTGTGTATTTACATGGTGCTTCAAAGGACCATAGAAGAAATTACTTGTTTGGTTTTTTTGTTTTGTTTTTTTTTTAGATCGCACTCAGTGTAATTCAATTGCATTTGGAACCACGTAGGCCAAAGGTGGTGATATGGGGTAAGGCAGGGGGATATTAACTTGTTTCTCGCTTAAAATTAGAGCTATGGAATGCACAGCTGTTTTTAGATCACATTTCAGCATGTTATCTAAGTTTTATGGTTAGTCATTACTGTAACTAACTCGACAGAAAGGAAAGAGAAAATTGCTATGGCTTCTAAAATCAATGAGCCATTAAATAGATGACGATAATCTTGATACAAACTTAGAATATTTAATTGGCATGCAAAACACCTTTAGAGAGCATTACCATTTCGGGCTATTCTCTAAATGCCAAGTGTTTATATCAGGCCCATGAAGTTCAAGGCAAGCCAGCTCTGATGGGGTCACCACAGCCCCTTTCCAGTGCTGCACAGATTTAGTTTCTTCTCTCTTGCTTTTTGTGAGTTTCTGTGTTTGCTTTCATGAGTTTCTGTCCTTGGTTCTGTGTGAACGGATGGGGCTGCAGAGGTGGCAGTGGTGCTCTGTCAATTTATACCACGGGGGGCTAAGCCCTTCATTTTTACCAAGCGGGACTGATTGTTTCATGCGCTGCGTTTTCAAGTGTAACTTCCAGTCTCACTTAGCAAAACACAGGTAATGGGATGGCCAGTGCTGTCAGGGAGAGCAGTCTTTGTAGCCTGACTGTGAGCAACAGTTTGGTGTTCTCATGATTGTGCTTTCATTTTTGCCAGTCAGTGATTATGTTCTTTTCCGAGTGCCACTTGTAATAATATATTTTCTTTCTTTGGGTCATTGTGTTCAGCCACGGGCTGGAAGGTACTCAAAGGAGCTGCTTTCTCTTCCCATCTTGGGAAAGCAGCTGTGCCCACAGAGGGTGCCCAGCATCCCCGCTGGCACAGAGCGGGGAGCAGGCCGCAGGTCCCTCCTCGGGCTCAGCTGGATCCTGTCCCAAGGGGAGGAGAGCCCAAGCAGTGGCTGCACTGCCGTCACCTCTGCTCTTGGCTGAGGGCTTCAGAAACTCAGCTTCTTGCTGTCTCCAACAGCTCTGAGTTGTGACCAGCCGTGTGGGCGTGATGCTCATCTCCCTCTGCCTTTCCCAGACCCAGAGCCTACGTGAGGCCGGTGCTCAGCTGCTGTCTTGGGCTGAGCCTGCTTTGCAGTCGCGTCTGTCAGGAGATTGCCTGGCCCTCAGCAGCCTTCAGGCTCTTCATCAGCTGTCTCTCCATTATTTTTTGTTTTCTGTTGTAGAATGTGTTTCCACATTGTGTCTGGTGTATGAGGAAAAGCATTTAGACAAAGACAAATAAGACCAAGTATTGAGATGGCAAATGGAGGTGGAGAAGTGAGGCATGGCTTTTCTGGGTGAACAGAGCCAGCTGAATTGAGGGTGGATCTCATGGCCAAGTGGGATGTTGTGTTGAGAGCTAGTGCCGTCTGAGATTGTTTTCTGCTCTTGATTTTTGCGTTGTTGTTCCCTTTTTACTCCCCTGTTTACAAATTAGTTTCATATTAATAGTGATTGTGTTTCTCATATTGTAGCATTGTGTGTGTGCATTATGGTGCCTAATCTTTTAGGAATAAGGCAAGACAATATAAACAGGGATCACAACTGAAATCACGTGCAACTGAGTTTGATCCTTTCCCCACTGAAAAAATAAGAATTTAAACTTCTCAAAAATGTTTACATGAAGATAGACAAAAATACCTTACGGAAAACCCAGATCACATAAATGAAACATTATATTTCATTCTATGAAATTTCATTCAATGCTAACTTTTCAAAGCCTTTCCCCCTTTGCCCTGAAAGCATTTTTTCATGTGTTTGTTGTGCTCTGTTGTAGAAAATCTACCCTGGGAACATGCAGCACCCCTTTATTAAGTTGCCAAATGATTTTAGCAATCTTATTTTCCACATCTGGTTTTTAAACCTCTTTGAAAAGCAGCCAGGCCTGTGAAAAGAAGTAATGAATTGCAAATGGCTGTGCCTCTCGAAGTTACCTCACGTTTTTAAACCTAGCACGGCTGTTCTGGCGCAGCGCAAACAGTGACTCCTCTGAGTGACTCTGGCAGCAGCCCCGCGCTGGTGGTGCCTGTGCACAGCTGTGAAGTTCTGCGCTGTGCGACCCGACCTGTTTCAGGTGGAAAAATGCACTGTGAAGGGCATCTCTGGTCGAGTGCCCATGTGCTGGTGTAGCCCTATGGACTTGTTGCAATTCGCATCCGTTTCTCTTGCTGCTTCTAGTCTATCCCTCGTCTTCTCAGGGAAGCATTTTAACTGCTCGCTCTTCTGATGCTTGGCTTACAAATGTTAAAAGTTTAGAATCAAGAACCAACTCAACAGGATTTTAAAATATGAGTCCTTAATGTCCAACAAACTCATTTTCTTTCTGCGTTGTGAGAAGATAAAACAATAGCCAGTCAGCCGTGTAACACAGCAGAAGACGTGTATGGCCACAAGTCCTCTGTCACCACAGAGAAGCAAAGGAACAAGATGCAGGACCTGAAAAGCCCAAACTTCAGCTGAAATAACGTGCTGACCTCCTCCTGCTGCCCACCCAGGGCGGGTTCAGGGCTCAGACAAGTGCAGGCTCCCCTCCTCACATCGCTGTGTGCTGTGTCTCTTTGTGTCTTAGGACAGAGGAGCTGCTTCTCTGCTTACTGTGGTCTGCTGTGCAATACAAGCTGTGCTGTGGCTGGCAGATGACTCATTAAGGTGCAGCCATAAGTATCAAAACTTTTAAGGTCTGAAAGAGGCTTCGACCCGTTTATTACTGTACAGAGGTTACTAGTACTGTACAATTAGTAGTAGCATGTACATTAGCAATTAAGTTGTCAAGGAAGTGTAGACATGAACAATAGACCATCTGTTTGACAGAAATAACAATTAAGATCAGTATGAATTTAGATGCTGCTTTACTACTTAAGCTGCCCTAATGACTAACATTCTTGTGGTGGAATTGTCTCCTTAGCTAATGAAAATTCTTTGAGAAACCCCCAGGAAGAGCACTTGTGAAGTACTAGGCAAAAATGAAATATTGATTATTTTTAATGCTTGAGATTAAACGTAATCATACTCTAGGAAATTCATAATGTTTCCCAGAAATAATTGAAAGCCCACTGCTGGTTTCTGTACAAGATGATTTCGTACTGAAATGAGTTGCAGTACAATAGAAGCTACCGCTAACTTATAATTTGTGAAATTCAAAAAGTGTTAGCATATCATTTAGATAATGAAACCTTTATACCCATCTAGATTTGTAAGTACCAACTTGAGTGAAGGAAATGCTCTTTCAGTGCTGTTACATTAAATTATATGCATTTGCTGGGGGGGCTAGATGGCTGTATGCTTAGTTCACAAGCTTTTCATTCCAAGCTTTTTATTTATTCTTAGCAATTGAGGAAACCATGGTTGTAAAAAATACTGATGGTAGTGCTAAGATCAAGTGCACGTTCACAAGGCTGACCAAGGGCTAAATGATGAAAGTACTAAATAAATATGAATCCTTTCCTAGACATTTAGTAACTATTTGTTCTGAATGTTTTAGTTGCACGTTCCTGTTGTGAACCACTATCGCTCTTCCCCTTCTCTCCATTTAAAATGGAACCGTTTGATTTAGAAGCAGCAGCCAAATGTCTCATTGCAAGTGAGGAACGTCAGATTTCCTTTGAATCCGGTTGCAATTCATTCACGTCTGGTTTAAGCGAACCTCCGAAAATAATAGATGGGTTTTTGCCTGGGTAAATCCCAAAGGGATCTCTTTGGATGGAGAAGTGGGAGGAGTGCAGTGACCAGCGGTCTCTGGCTGTGGCCTTACTGGTAAGAGGTGTGCCAGTCCAGCCCCTGACATGTAGCCTGTCAAGGAAAGCTGAACTGTTGGCACCGTTCAGCTCTGTCATCTGCTGATGACTTTGTGCTTGTGGTTCATGGTTTGGCTTTACCCCTGCTGTGCCCAGGTGGCTCTGGGAGGTGCTGTCCAGATGTTGCTGAGGGGGTACATCTGACACCCGAAGGCTGTGGCAGCGGGGACGTGGCTCTTACAGCCACCGAGGAGCCTTCATGGGAGTCACACTTCTCTGCTGCTGCCATGTGTCCCCTCCTGGAGGCCAACCATCTCCCTGTGCTGCCACGGGGCCTGAGGCGTGGGGTCTGCCACTCTGTAGGGTTGCTAGGAACAGTTGTCACTGTTTGATCAGTTGTGTTCAGCACCATCGATGGGCCTAGGGTGGTCTTACAGACTGCTTGGAAGAGGTCTGTGAATGATTGTACTTTTCCATATATTATGTGTGGAAGTCTATGCTTGGAAAGTATTAAGAGCTCAGAAATGTAAAAGAAAAATTAATTGGCAAAGCACTGTGCTGTGTTTAAAAGCCTTCATAATATTTACATTGAGCCCATAGGGTCTTGTTTCTTCTTCCGTTTCAGAGTATCCCTTCGTGTAAGTAAGGCAGCCTAAGAAATCTTCATTCCTGGTGTTGGTCCCTGCACGGGGAAGAGCCGGGGCTGGGTTTGCAGGAGCGGTGGTTCGAGAAACCTTCTTTCTGCTGGCCAGCTGGCAGTCGACCACACGTTTTGCCAAGTCCCTGGCACTAAATATAAAGCACGTCTTTTATCTTGCCTTTTCTGAGAAACGGCGTCTGTCTGCAGCAGCTGAAAACATGGCCCTGTAGATCTGCTGCTTTGGATCTTGAGGGTTTCCTCTGCTGCTTAGTGAAGTCTCTCCCCAGTGACGGTTTTAAAAGCCTCTGCTGAGCTGTTCCCATCTGCTTCATGGGATTTATTAAGATGCACTTAGGGACCATTTGGTTTTTCCAAGCATTAGCTCTAAAGTTTTCCAGGTTCTTGCTTTTTTTCCTCTCTCTCCTCTCTTCGACAGGTTTGCCTGTCCTGCTGCCTACAGAACTAGGTGCTTGTGCAGTTGTTTTTTGCCGCGAGAGGGTCAAGATACATATTCCTGGCTGGGCTCCTTTAAGACAAGGCCACTTCCTAACTGCCCGGTGCAAAGTCAGCTATCTGCTGTTGTGCTGCCAATCTATATTAGTTGGTTTATTCTGGTTAATTTGCTTGAAGCAGGTTAGAAACCTGCACCATGTCTCTCTTCGACAGGTTTGCCTGTCCTGCTGCCTACAGAACAAGGTGCTTTAATGTACTTGTGCAGTTGTTCTTTGCTGCGGGAGGGTCAAGATGCATATACCTGGCTGGGCTGCTTTAAGACAAGGCCACTTCCTAACTGCCCGGTGCAAAGTCAGCTATCTGCTGTTGTGCTGCCAATCTATATTAGTTGGTTTATTCTGGTTAATTTGCTTGAAAGCAGGTTAAAAACCTGCACCATGTGCTGCCGCAGCCAGAGGCTTAAGTCAGGTACCAGCAGATTCCCTGCTCCACAGCACTGTGACAGGAGATGTTCTGCACAGACATTCACACAGCATCACCTTGCTAAATTTCATTCCTAGTCCTTGTTATAAAATCTCAGGTGAATTGTTAGGTTTTTTTATCTCCCTTTTTCCCTCTTATAACTTGTTGAGTGTTTTCAGTAACTGCTGGGTGCTTAAATATCCTGGTGATAGCTGCCTAAGGAAAACAATGCCAGAACAAAGGGTACCGAAGTTACTGTTCTCAAAGCGTTTACAGCAGGTTTTGTTTAATTATAAGCAAGCTGTTTATGGCTGAGTGTATTGTTATGCGGTTGCTGCATTGCTCTGTTATTGAAAATAGTTTCTGAAAGCAGTGCTGAGGCTGGGCAGAAGATTTTCAACCTAGGGAAGGAAGGAAGCAAGTTCCAGCAGTGCTCCACTGCCCGACTCCTCGGCTTTTGTTGTGACCAGGCGATATTCAGGGTCCTGGTGCAGTCTGGTTCTAGGAAATGTTAAGTGGTTTTGAAATTCCTGCCCTAATTTAATGGGGTTTTTGCATGTTGAATGTCTCTGAATATGAGTAGTGTTAGTGTGTGTTTCAGCAGAGCTCAGGCTTCAAGATTGCCCCCAAATCAAGAAACTTTGAAGAATTAATGCAATAAATTTTCTTACTGTTTTAGTGCCAGAACTGGATGCTGTGCCTATTCCTGCCCATATTTTGATGCTGTCTTTGTTTTCCAAAGTCACTAAGAACCCCAGCTTGCAGGTGTCATGGCACTTCAGAAGCTGTTGAGCAGGAAATGGGCTAGAAAAGGAAAAGCAGCTATGGATACCAGACCTTTCCATAATCCTCATTGAATTATCACTTAGAGCACAGTTATTTGAGTCATTATCATCAGTGTGCTGTGGGCATTTTTTAAAACCATCTCCCCTTCTAAGAAGGGATTTCCTTCTTTAAAACTGCTAAAATAATTTTAAAACTTAGCGTGCAAAACCCACAGCACTTAGTTTGAGGCCGTTTATTTTTATTTTATTTGGGGGACCATAAGGTGGTCAAAAGATTGAATCGTTAAAGCAAGCAGAGTGCATCGATATTTCAGGAAAGGATTTCCCGTTCCTGTGATTTCACGCTTCCAGGGAAATATGAGTGATTTGCGGGGATTTTACACTTGCCTTTTCATACTTAAAGTTAATACACTGCACTGCTAAAGTGAATGCATTGCACTGTTCCACAATGGGTCATCAGCGCTCAGTGTCTCATGGAGAGGGGAAATGTTGGGAAACAAATGGGGAGAGACAAAGCCATTTGTGCAAAGAGGCACGGTGGGTTTGAGAGCACTCCTGCTCTGTAACCCGGGCTGTGAACCCGTGTGCTGTGTTTTATCTGACAGAGCTGCACAGACTCAGGTGTGAGCCCTGGCCTTGGTCCACCCCCTCCTCCTCCTCCTCTTCCTCCACAGCTGCCAGTGACCTGATGCTTGAAACCAGAACCTGGCTGTTGACTCTGCTAGGGCAGTAGAAGAGGGAGCTGGGGACTGGTACCTGTGGATGGGAAGGGTCTGCATGGGCAGACCCACACGTGGCTCATGCCCTCACGGCTGTGGGGCTGGAGAGGGGTTTGGGAGGACTTGTAATCCTGATTTCTCTATTTAGTTTTTGGGTTGGGTTTGGTTTTTTTTGTTTGTGTTTTGGGTTTTTTTTGAGGGGGTGTTGTGTGTGAGAATGAATTGGGGAATAAAACTGGCTCCAAAACAAGACTCCTGCAGAGCACCACCGAGTACACCCAGCCCGACTGGGCAGGCACCGTTGATAACTCCTTTCAGAGAATGATGCTTCCCTTGCTTTTGAACTGCCTCTGTAGTTGATCATCAAAAATTTCTGACCTTATGTCAAAAATCCAACTCCCGAGCTTCCACCCCTCTCAGAGCAATGGGCTCTGACAATGGAAGAGGAGGAACTTTTAAAAGGTCTTGAAAGGCTTTTATGAAATGCGTTATGGTGGATGATTTGAAGCTGTTAGAACTGATTTTTAATAGTTACACCCTTTAAAAGCTCCTGGAATCCATTTGTGTTTACAAGATGAGACATCATTTTCCAAAGTCTTTTTTTCATCTTCATTTTAGTTACTGCATTAATGGCCATGGTTCCTGCGGGGAGATGAGCACTGTTGAGGTCAATAATATGTCTTAAATGTGAACTGTCAGGATGGTCATCTGTGCTGAAATTCACCTC
>NW_010193174.1:0-6141 GCF_000695765.1 Mesitornis unicolor
TGGAGTCCGTTATGTGTCTCTCCCCCTCAGATATTAGTTTGTGCCACAATCCCACTGAAAGAAAAAGCCCAAAGAAATCAAAGTCTCTATTTCACTCATGAATGTAGTGTCACTTCCGTCCTCTGAAGAAGCTGGTTAAGCATGACCTTGTAAATCTACATGACTCTCCTATAAAAAGGGAATTTAGATAAAGGGATCCCTAAAGGGGATCCAGATCACACTCATTAAAGGGAATGAAAAAACCTCCAAATAAGGTCCTTAACATTATTCTGCAACAGCTTTGATCAAAATATATTTCCACCTAAATATAGCTGTTGCAATGTAATATTTACCGCTTTTAATATCATTAATGCAATTTATTAATTTTAAGATGCAAATTCTCACTTTATATTATTTTATAAGCATTCTATAATATTCCGAAACTGTACTTATATCTTTTGTGAAAATAACTGCTATGATTCCTGCTTTTTCACTGAATTAACAATTATGTGGTTTGGTCATGTTTATGAACAACTCATGTAGCCATCATGACAATTATTTCAAATATAATTTTTATATTTTCAGCCATCTCTTCAGTCATAATACCACTCTAAATGGAGCTACTTGTCTAGGTTATTAATTTATGGGGTGAAAAGAATTGAATTGTTTTTTTAAAACAATGGTAAATTGCAATACCATCCTTTTATTGCTTTTCCAAATGTCTTTTTTAATGCTGTCCCTACTTCCCATTCAAATACATAATTCTGGAAAATCAATGTAGTATTTTCATTAAAAATTATCAACAGCTATTTTGTAAAGCCAGAAAAATGTAATTTTCTATTTGATTAAAATATCAAATATTGTTTCTCATACTGAATGGAACCCAGTGTATTTTTTAATCTGTCTAGCAAATGAGAAAGAAGATACATCCAAGATGGTGTCGTGGTTTAGGGCTGGGCTGGCCACTAAATCCTGGACAGATACTCTCTATTAATTCCTCTCCCCACCCAAAGAGGGGAAAGAAAGATAATAAGGGAGAGAGACTTTACGGGTTGGAATAGAAAACTAACAGATTTAATGAAACAATAATAATAATACTGCAGGATAATAATGTAAATGGGAAAATAATGGAATATATACAAATATGTACAAGTATATATAGAAAAACAATATAAAATCCTCCCTCACTCCCCTCAATGACGATTACGTCACCAGAGGCTCTGCGGAGCAGGGCACTGGAAAAGTCCCAGACCAGACCCAGCAGCAGGTGGGAGCAGGATGCAGGAATTGGAATCAGGAATACACAGATCAGGATCGGAGGCAGATGAACTAGCAAGGTTCTGCTCAGACTTCACCCATCACAGAAGAAGAGAAGAGCAGAGGGCAGAGAAGGGGCAGAGAAGGAAGGGCCGAGACCCTCATGGTCCCTCAACTTTATACCGAGTATGACGTATGTGGGATGTAAGTAAAGATTCCTTCTGGCAATGCGTTGATAGCATACACTATATTGTTAAAGTGCAATGACTGAGAAAACAAACAGCAGTCCTTCATTTTGAACTCTAAAATGTGGAACACTCCTGCCAATCCAAAAGCACCACCTGAAAAGTTTGCATATATGTTTTCAGATATCCATCTGGTATAGCTCTTCTGGCTTCTGTTCAACTACTTCATGATATAGTTCTAGAAATGTATGTGTATTACTGCTCTATTAGATAGAGGAAAGTTGCATAACAATTTCATGTTAACTCTTATCTTGCATCCTCTGAGGCTCGGAGTCCTATTTTATCACAGTGTTACAGGGCTGAACACAAGGACAACATAACATCTCTTTGTTAAGCCACTGGGCTTCAAATAGTCAAAAGCCTATGGTCAGGAATCCCTGAAAATTTTGAGGAATACTTTATGTCTCAGTCCCCTTCACTCTTAAGGGGAAGATAAGAGAACAGTTGGGTTTCTTAACCACAACAGCACAAGCCTGAGTTCAAAGACACAAATAAGTAGCAGTGTTCTAGTCCCAAACTCTGTAAGAGTTGCCCCTAGGAAACACATCCATCAGAAGAGAAGTCTAGGAAGGTTAGGGCTGTAACCGCCTTAAAAACTTGAGCTTACCCAAAAATTCTCTATTCCTGTTTTTACTACATATAGGGCAATAGATAAGAAGGCGCTTAATTTTGATGCTGTTCTCTTCCATTATAGACCACAGTGCACTAATATGGAAAAATGCTCTTAGAAAAACCCTGGAAATGAAGAAGTTCCTTGAGGCTCATTCACATCTGTAGGCTGGGGTTAATCTTTATCACTTTAAGCATGTAAAGTTGCAGAATTTAATTCCTAGCAACAAAGATGTTCAGAAGATATAACTTCTGTTTCAATATTTCAAAACTGTTATAACTTGAAACTAGAAAACAATCCAAATTTTCATATCTTTGCATCTGCACCATTGTTAAATAAATAGAAAAGTCATTTTATTCAGAAACATTGAAACAATTTGTTTATATACTGTCAAAATAACAAAGTATATTTCCTACTTACTGTGGTATACAAATACAATATTGAAAATGTTGTAAAACTGTACTAAATGAATCAAAACAATGAGGCTGGAGTAAAACACCAATATTCCTCAAACAAACTATTCTTATCAAATAGTTTCATCATTATTTTAAAAAGAAAAAAAAATCCCACTTCTTTTCAGAAGAAAATTTTCATGTGAGTAGAATGAATTACATTTCACAAATATTGTTTGTTTTTTGGTTTATTTTTTCCTGACATAATTTTATCACTATTCATTTTGACTAGTTTCATATATGGATTCTGGAGTAATTAATTTTTTTAAGCAAAACTCTTTTAAGGGGATCCTGCCTCCCACTCTCACACAGCACAAAGCTAAGTAGAGATCTCTTCCCTTCTCTGGTCTTACTCAGAGCTGTTCAGCAGATCTCTGAATACAGATCAAAGCATTGCAGAAGGTATGGACTGTGCATCACAGGAACTCCTCTGGCATGTGTGCTGGACATGTTCCGTTACTTGTATCACTGCACTGTCCTATTTATCAGAGAAGATACTTAATCTTCATCATCATAACAATACCCTGGTTTGTGCCTTCTGGTTCTTAATGGTGAAGTCATGTAGTTGTCTGACACTTAGGTAAATAAGAACCGTGTGTTATAAATTTTCTTAAAGAAATTTTCCTGGTAGCAAGAAGTACTTCCACTTCATATCAATAGCACCTGTGTCTTTATACCACTGGAAATGTTTGCTCTCAAAACCCATACCTCTTTTTTCCTAAACACACACTTCCTTAGAATCATAGGACCATAGAATAATTTAGGTTGGAATAGACCTTTAACATCATTGAGTCCAATCATAAACTTAACACTGCCAAATCCATCACTAAACCATGTCCCTAAGTGCCATATTTACACATTTTTAAAATACCTCCAGGGATGGTGACTCCACCACTTCCCTGGACAGCCTGTTCCAATTCCTGATAACCCTCTCAGTGAACAAATTTTTCCTAATATCCAATCTAAACTTTCCCTGGCACAACTTGAGGCCATTTCCCTTCATACTATCACTTGTTACTTGGGAGAAGAGACCGAGCTCTGCTTCACCACACCCTCATTGCAGGCAGTTGTAGAGAGCGATAAAGTCTCCCCTGATCCTCCTTTTCTCCAGGCTAAACAACCCCAGTTCCCTCACCCACTCCTCATAGGACTTGTGGTCTAGTCCCTTCACCTTCTGCCATTTATTAAACTAGCTGAATGTGTGGACTGGCTGACCACCACTCTTCTAATGTATGCTGAGGAGATGAATCCAGGTAGAAGAATATCTGCACAGCCAGGCAAGATGCCAGATTAGACAATGTAGTGGGCTGATTGCAGTGGGCAGGTTAACTGCCCCATTCACAGTCTGACATCTACATGGCTGCTTTAGAGGGAATTACCTTCCACCAAGTTATCCTGGGTTTAAAGCAATTTCTGTACCCTCATGTAATTAGGGATTAGGAATTCAGGCTGATCAATGTGGTTTTAGAAGAGTCTGTGCAAGATACCATTTTTAGATGCTTTTAATCACAAGGGAGGAAAAAATGACAAGTATGAAGCACAATTGGGGTAATATATCATGAAGATTATAGGAGAACATGTTTGTTTTCAGCTTAGATAGCAGATACCAATTCAGACAATGCGTATTTCATTTAAATTTATTGCACAGAATAAAAATGCTATGAATGCTATATACCATATCATAATTCTCTCATTCATTCGTTACTATAGGCCAATTTTGGTATTTGACACAAAAGTCAAAGAAAAAAAATAATAGGAAATTGGTATTAGAGGCCTAAATGACTTACCGTAAATATTTTAGTTACATTGACTTTGTTGCTGTTTTGTATCAATCTTATGAACCATATTTCAGAGAGGATGCATATCAAGCATTTGATTTATATAGGTTCTATATTTTGTAGTTTTAGGCAAAGGGCAAATTCACTTAAGTGCCTGTGGATGAATGATACTTTGCAGTGCCATGTATATATAACAAAGATATCAGCAAGGGGATTCTAGGATAGGCATTATTTTTGCATCAGGTTTTAAACACAATAAATGATGGCTGACAGTACAATCTTCTTGCAGATTTTTTTTTCTTTGCTTAGCTTTAGGTATAGTAACTCTCTTACATTTCTACATTGTAAATTACCACTGAGAGGGCAAAAAATGCCAAGCAAGCACAAGTTCCAACCTGATCACTTTGATAGCAATTCTTGGCAATACTCATCTACATATGTTTTGAAAACGTTCTTTCATTGAGTTTTGTAATCAGTCTGAGAAGTATATAGCATTGACACCTTCCCACTGAGACTGACACATCATCCTTTATGAAAACAGTCAGTTATTATCAGAGTAAAACAGAGATCATCAGATGCATGCATACTGTGCATGTGTGAACACTGGGGTTAAGTCTCCACCATTTCTTTGTGCTCTTTTCCCTGAGGATTCTGCACACACCCAAATGTAACCAAGAGATCTTGGATACTGGGATACTAGTTCTGGATACTAGGATACTTGGGGTCAATACTGTCCTTGAGCCTAGAGGCGTATCACCTGTTAATTTATACTTAGACATTTATAACAACCCCTTTATGCCACCTCTAACTTTAGAAGATCAGGTATTAAATTTTATAAAGTAGAAACTCCAAGACCATATCATTGCTTTTGTTATTCCATTTTCTAAGACTGCAGTGACAAACTTCAATATAATCTGATTTTACTCTCTGTTCTGAAGTAAATACTCTAAGAAAGGTCTGGATTTGTTTTGTTTTGTTTTGTTTTGTTTTTTACTTGTGTGAACTGAACTATTTTTCTTAGCCTGCTGCATCTTCAGACTGTATTACTTTTCTGCATCAAGACATTTGCCTTCTTCTGATTCTTATTAACTACTATTAGATTAAAACAAGGGGGTAAGTAAATCTTATGTCATGTACTTAGGCACTTTTCTGAGCTCTGGATAGCCTAGGTCCAACTCCCTGCTTCCTGGGAAATTTCTGGGAAAATTTGGAGTAGATCCAGAGCAGTGTCATACAACGCACAAATAGGAAGATGATGCCTCTCCAAGCACCCAGTGATCTCAGAGATCTACCTGAAACTGAGGCAGACAGATTAACAACTTGAACCAGCATGCTTCAACTCATAAATGTCTTAACCAATGTAGCATTCAATTTAGGAGTAAAAAACTCTCCATCTGAAAGATCTATGAAAACTGTTTCCGTTCCACAAACTATACTGGTCTTCTTAAAAGGAAAATAAATAATTACAGTAAAATATCCATCCCTAGAATACACTTTCTGAGATTCATTTAACTTTGGTAACAACCCTTTCCCACTCAGAAGACTGCCTCCAGTAGAATGCTGTTTTGGGTTTTTCTGTGAGGGGTTTTTGGTTTTGTTTTTGGTAGTGGGGGAAGGACTATGGAGATGGCTCTGTAAGAAGCTACCTGAAAAGCTCCCCCGGCTCCAGGGCCAAGCCAATCAGGGCCCCTGCTGGCCAGATCCCAACTTAAGCTTAAGCCCCGCTGCAGCTCCAGCCTGAAAGAGAGAGCTGGGAACTCTTCAGAACCATCAGAAAAGACCTGCAGTGGTGAAAGGAGTGGGACCTGAGGAGAACAACT
>NW_010193175.1:0-29928 GCF_000695765.1 Mesitornis unicolor
CCAGCTATCTTGGGCCCCTTTACCTTCAAAATTAAAACTGGAATTAAAACCAGTGCTTTGAATTTAATGGCCTCTACAACATGCTACCTGTCAATGTGAGTACCAAACTGACATTGAGATTGTCTCACCAGTTATGTTATGTCCAGACGATGTATTACACAGAAGTTGTTGTCATCAGCATAAAAAATGTCTTCTTACTGCTTTTACTGTTGTATTCAACTCTTTAAGGCTAAGTAAGCACCATTTACAATTTTTCAAATGTATTTGAATTCTGATAACTCTTACTTCCCTTGCAAGTATAACCACTGATACAGGTGGATATAATGGGAAACAGGGAGGGAGGGAGAGCTAGAAAGAAATTGATATTTTCAATTAAATATGTGTCAGAGAAGTCTTCCATGTCTTCAGCAGTGCTGATGGGATAGAGATTGAGACCTCTTTGACTCTCTTTTTTTCTCTGTTTATGCAGTGTACTGTATTGTTCATACCACACACTATGAAAACAGTATTGGGTGCATGGAGTGCCCCACTGCTCTGGACAGATGTGTAAACATGGGCTAGATTATATCCTCTTTTACTGAGGCCTCATTAATTTTTCTTTGCTTAGTCACTCAATTGAGGAAGTAGTAGTAATCTTCACTGAGATTAGCTTTATGAGTGGGTATTTTCCCACTCATTCTCTGCTAGAAGCTGAGATATGAAATCTCTGTTTTCAGATGCAATTTAGTGTTTAGTGAGTGCACTAACCAAATACATAGGCACATCTAAGTAGTGTTGATTAACCACAATCTTCCGGGTCTGCATATTCTTTTTTGCTAAATCCAGACCAGAATGTTTTCATACTTAGGGTCGTATTTGACCAGGTGTGTTGTTTTGCTGTTAGGCTGGGGATTTGTTGGTTTTTTCTTTTTCTCCCCCCCCTTGCCCCCCCCCATTTAAAGGGAAGTTACACTGCTTTTTGCACAGATGGCTGGCAAAATTGCTTCTTGTAGATGTTTTGGGAAGTCATCTCTTCATATGTATGCTTTTATGTTAGCCCTGCAAATAGGAAAATTTTATGTAGTGACTATTTGGAAATATATGAGCTGTATTTAGAGTAAGTTTTCCAATATTTTTGCTGCAGAAGTTTATTTCAAAGATTTTGTGCATGTTTTTCAGTTTAGGGACTTTGGCTACAGGAAGGGAATCACTAATATAATGGTGGAATGTTTTGCATTCATGTAATGATCTGTTGATCTCCTGAAGACTTCATGGCCTGTGTCTTACTTCGATCTCTGGATGGACTGCTTCTTTTGACACTTTTCTTCAAACACTTGATTGCTCTCAGATAGCAGGACAGTATCTCATCAAACTCTGGTGTGAGGATCATAACTGACTGTGGTTCACAGGAGTCTGTGCAGCAATCCCTTTGGTTCTTGCCTCAGCCACAACAGCTAGTTACTCAATGTCATCTCTGATTTTGCTTCTCTCAGCACTTCTTTTAAGTGCCTGTGGCCCAGTACAGCTATAAGGAAGCTACTTCTCTGGAACAAAATGTTATTTATTTTGCCAAATGATATGCTACTCTTGGAGAAAACACAAACTATATCTAGGGAGACCTCTAGCTATTATTGTCCCTGTGGTTACAATTCCCTTCAAGGCTGTAGGCTCATATGACTTATTTTTAGTTTTGACTTTCTCTGCCTTGTTCTCTTGCAGCCTGAGCTAACACATGCTTTCAACTCATCCTTGTCTTCAAGAGCCCTCCACCACTGGCATCTTCCACTCTTCTAACAGGAGAGTGTTTTAACAGGACAGGATCTTATGATATTTGTAGGATCACATACTTGGCAAAATAAAGCTTCCTTCTGTCTTTGCTTGTGACTGAAAGTGGCAATTTGAGCTGTGACCCCATTGCTCGTTTTGGTTTTTAGAAAGTCCAGAACTGGGACTGTCTCTGGTTTTGTCTTGTGTGAAGGTTAATTCCAGAACATTGTTAACAGATGTGCTCTGTTTGTATTTTGCGTAACAAAAACGGAATAAAAGCCTAGAGCAGAATGCCTAGGAGATTGGTAACAGTTCAAATTGCAAGTTAAGTTGGTTGGACTGATTTCTGATTTTTCATCCATTGTAGAGAAGAACTGTAGTGACCATTTGTATTCAAGCACTGTGATAGAACCCACTGGTTCTTTTAGCTGACAGTGCTGCATCATCTGAGAGAAAAGTCCTTAATTCTTACAGAAATAAGAAATTACTACATATGAAAAAGAAATTTTGGGTTCTGAAGTCTATTGAAGTGTAAAAGGGAATTATTCTTGTGTTCTTGTTAATCACAGTGTAATTTATGGTGGCATTTACCTTTGCTCTTACAACTGTTTTTTTTGTTTGTTTTTTTGTTTGTTTGATTGATTTTTTGTTTTGTTTCTTTCTGATTTTCTTAAACTTTGATGTTGACAAATCTGTTCCAAGACATGATACTCTGACAATATAAGATACTGTTAACCCCAAATGTCTGTATCACTTATGATACTCTCAGATGTCAGTATCCCTTTTTGCAGAATATTTAATTTTTCAATTGGACTACACCAGTGCAAAGTTTGGCAGAACACCTTAGACAGATGATAGAAGTGGGTTTAAGGTAAGCTCTTGCACTTTTCATTAAATGAGTCAACTGCAGGAGCAAAAATGCTGTTGTATCAGTGACTTCTGACACTTCTTTTGGCAGATCCAGAGGAAGGCCACAAATGATCGGGGGCTGGAAAACCTCACCTGAAGAAAGGCTGAGAAAGTTGGGGTTGTTCAGCCTGGAGAAGAGAAGGCTCCTGAAAGACCTTATTATGGCCTTTCAATATACGAAGGCGGCTGTTAATAAAGATGGAGAGAGGTGTTTTGGCAAGGATAAGGGGCAATGGTTTTGAACCGAAAGAGGATAGATTCAGATTGGACATATGGAAGAAGTTTTTTATGATGAGAGTGGTGAGGCACTGGAACAGGTTGCCCTATCCCTGGAAGTGTTCAAGGTCAGGATGGGGCTTTGAGCAACCTGGTCTAGAGGAAGGTGTCTCTGCACATTGCAGGACAGGTTGGACTAGTAGAACTTTAAAGGTCCATTCCAACCCAAACCAATCTATGGCTTTTTTTCCTCTCACTTTAAATTAAACTAAATAAGAGTGTAATAGATATTGTACGAAACTACCTGTAACTGATAGCGTTCTCTCATGTTACTGAAAAGGATCGCCAGTTTCTAATTTTTTTTTCACCAAAATGGACTTTATATTTAGTTGTACCTTAGATAGACACTTCTCTTCTGTGCAACCTAAAAGAAATGTGACTTTTTGCATTATTTTTTGTATAGTGAATGAATTTCAAACTAGTTCTTTTTACAGACTTCAATCATAAAAATATAAAATTATTTTATGAATTGAACTAATATAATAATCTGACTTAATCTTCAAGATTTTATTGAAAAGTATCAGAAAGATGTTCCAGAGCTTTTTCTATATTTACTGTAAATAGTGTTTTATTGAACATTCATTTTAAGATTAGTATGCATGTATAGGTGTGCTCACTAAAAACCACATCGGTACTTTAAATAAAACTGGGATGCTTTAAAAATTCAGGTAGTAACCCTGAAATAACCTGCTATAAGGCATTTGACCTAATGTGATTTTGTATCTCTTTATACCTGGAATAATGATTCTTTTAAGATACTGTTTTACAGAATTTTTACAGATTTTTCCTTTTAAGTTATCAGCTCCAGCTAGAAAAAAACCCAGATATGTATGTTCTTGAATGCAGATCCTGAGAGGTTTAAAGGAATGGCTGACAAATTGTTTCAATTCCATCTGGACTGGACTGGTCTTTCCTTCCTTTAGATTTATGTGGTATAGTCATCTATATTTCCCATAATCACCTTTTAAAGTCAGTGGAAACATAGACATTTTTACAGTGCAGTTCATGTTATCTTTTTTTAGAGTTGTCATGTAGTTTAAGGTAAATTGTGCTGCAGAAGTGCTTGTCTTTGTTGACTATAAAGCAGATTAGACAACTTGTTCATATTTTAACATACATGTTATGTTAATCCAGTCCTTCATTACAACATCTTTAGAATGTTGCTAATTTTATTTGCAAGGTCCATGCTTAATATTTAAATGTTTATTGCCAAGTAACTGGTTCAGTATTTCTGTAGGAAAGAAAAAACATAGGAAAATAGGCTTGTGATGCAGATTCATTAAGACTGTAGGTCACGATATTTATCTACTGAAGCAAAAGATTTGTACAAATTGAGGGATGTAGTTGGCATAAATTACTGGGATCTTCTTAAGACGTCTTTGCAAACAGCTTGTATCTTGAACATTTTTTGCAATGTGTTTTCTCTTACTGTAAATTCTTCAGATTCGTTGCCAGTATTTTCACACTCTAGGCGCTCTAAAAATACTGTCTCTCTCCAAAAAGTTGGAAACTAGGTGAATTTTAGATGAGTGTACCAAAGGTTATCAGCTTTACCATTCTTTTTCTCGTTTTTTTTGTTTGTTTGTTTTTGTTTGGTTTTTTTTAAGCCACTTCCACACGAAACAATATTAAACACATTTGCACCATGCAACCTTTTGTAGTGTGGTTAATACGTTTGAATCATCTTCATCCACTAGTGATTTAGGGAAGAAAAGGTTTAAAGGTGAACGTTGTGTATGTATATATGAGAAGCTGCAGGGGTGAAGAAGACTGGAAATGCTTGCCTTAAGAGCAGATACAAATCACACTGAGCATTCAAGTGCCACCCCTCAACTACTCCAGCCTTTCCTTCTCCCATGCCCTGGAAAAGCAAATCTATGTATGAAAAAAAGTTTATGCTATGTGGTTATTCTTAGTAAAGTATTGGGCTTTATGACCTGAGTGGTTCCGTCAATTCTATGTTCTTCAGTGTTAAGTGCTGTTTTTACAGTCCTTTTCATCTGGAGAGAATTGTTGCCTTCTAACATTATTCTTTTATCAATAAGGTTTTGTTCAAGGAATATATTGCTACTTTTCATCGTTTTCCATGGTATATATCTTCGTGGACATTCTTTGTCTAACAGCTAGCCAAATCTGGTTGTGCTGCCTGTATAAAGAAAGATCTCTGCCTTAATCCTGTCTATAAGTTCAATTATTTTCTAATGTAATCTTCTTTACGGTGCCTTACTGACAAGACTTTTTTCACAGTTTATGGTGTTATATGGGTTTCCTTGCCCATGCTTTTGCAGAGTTCTTTAAAGTGTTGCTGTGAACTCTTAGGGTGATAACAAGTTGCATGTACTACCACTTATAGTTACACTAAACAGATTTGAGGTATTTCAGATACAATTCCAAGGAATTAGTTTAAAAACAATTTATAATGCTTGAGTTGGTGACATTTCAAAAGTAATTTCTATGAAACAATTTAATGCTTATCTTTTTCGATTTTGACATTTGTCAGGAATATAGGAAAACCAGTGTATTCTTTGGCACAAATATGACATTGACTTCATAAGACTGACATCATATTGAACATATGTAATACCAAGAGCAACAGCTTAATGTTTCCTCAGATAATTTATATAGAGAAAAGGGATGTCCTTCAGAGTCCTCAATTTCACAGAGAGGAAGTAATCTTTTCTCTTGATATTTTAATATAAACACAGATGCAAAATAAAATGAAACAACTGCCTATTTTTTTTTTTTTAGTTAATTCCCTGAAATTTTTAGGGCATATTTTGGCTCCATCGAAGACTAAATTTGTAGGACTCAAGAAAATATTTTCTACATTACCTTATTAGAGCACATTCCCAATATATTTCATTGCCTTTCCTTTCACTGCTTGCAGTAACTGATGCCCATTTCCTTCCTGAGAGCTTCTTTTAGAATTTAGTGCTCTGTGTTGGCATAGAGTCCCAATATTAGTTTTCTGTATTTTTCAGTTTTGCTTTCTTATTTTTCTTACCTAAGGTCAGGTGAATTTGCCCTACTGTTTGTCTTGCCATTTTCTGAAGTGCTTTTCTGTTACTAGGTCTGACAAGCACAGCTATGTGAATCACAGTGACTTCTCAGACAAATTAACTGGATATATGTGTAGAGACTTTTTCTCCCAACTGCTAGATCTGCAGAGATTTGAGAATTTGACTTGGTTGTTTTTTCTTCCATGTGCATCAAGTTCTCTGAGCCCAACTATAAAGTCTGTGGTATAGCGTACTGTAGGCTTTCATGTTTGTACTGTATTAGAACTTAGTAAACCAGCGGTGCACAGAGAATAGAATACATCTGAAATTAGAGTTTAATTTTTCTTCTGTCATTCTAAATTATTTTAAAAGTATATTAAAGCAACAGATGTGACTATGCACAAAGTGTTAGAACTGAACTGTTCCAAAAACAAACAAACAAACAAACAATGCTTTCAGTTTTAGTGCATGTAATTTGAACAAGCATTTGAAGTTGCTAAAAGGCTGGAGAGCCCATGTAGATATGATGAGTATACATTGTTTGTAATGACGGGGTGTCTAGGTTTCAGATGCATGTTAATATTACTCAGGTCTTTTGTGTTTTGTGTGATAAGGGACATGTATGTTTTGGCTGGATAATGCACATTTTTCCAGTTGTGGAACAGGAACAGCTCTCTTGAAAGTGGGTGAGTAGGAAGCTAGAACTTAAACCGGAGATAGTTGGTTTTGGCCTTTGTTTGAAAGGGATGGTCACATAAAGGATATGGAATGAAAATTTTAGAGCTGTTCTGTAAAGTGAAAGAGCTGTGTTTCTAAAGTATGCTTTTGACCAGTTTCATGTTCTTTGTTTTCTGTTTTACTCTTCTAAGTGTAAATTTCTATAATGCATATGTTTATTCTCAGGATGTAGCACTGTATCTGAACTTAACTGATCAAAATGTACTATTTTTTTCCTGACATCTCCAAGTTTACTGGTTTTATTCCCTCAAAGAGCAGTCATAGTGCCGTGAGTTTGGTATTGGTTGTTGTTATTTTTTATATATTTTTTTTATTGGAAGGTAATATGGAAGCCTCAGAAGAAAAAAAAAGTATAAATTTAAAGAAATAATAGAGGAAATAATATTTTGAATTTTGCTTGCTATCATGTTGAAAAGAATTGGAAGTCGGATATTAACTTTGGTTTGCAGACTTTGACAGCATTTCTTTAAAAGTCAACAGAGCACCTTTCAAATCAGGTACAACTATATGACAGACAAGCATCAAAGAAAATTCTGTGCTTAAAAAATGAAAGCTCGTAAATTCACACCGAGGCTTGTCTGTGTGTTAGTTGCTTTTCCTCTTACTTGCATCCGAAGATTGACTGATGTATAAACACAGGGATACACATACAAGAAAACTGTATGATACTCTGGATCATCCATTTTGCTTAACTGGAAACAAACTTATACTGGTTAATTTATATCTTGTATAGAATTTTTGAGAGGATTAATTTTGTTTATTTAGGAGTAGTTTGATCAGTAAATGTATGTAATATTTTTTCTTTGGTGGGTCTTTCCACCAAAATGATATAAAAACACTTGAATATTTAAATATTGATAACAGTAGTTCTTTCTAGGACAGTAAGATAAATAGCTTTATTGGTTTATGGTGCATGAGATATATTTATGTCTGCAAATCATTTAAAGAAAGCTAAGAGCTGGGCTGAGTGCTTGCTTTCAGGTAGTAGATTCTGTGTTGAGCCTTGACTCCGTGTTTTCTGCACCTGAATCTGTACTGTTACTGCCATTCAGGAAGGTGTACTTGGTGAAAGGGAGAATGTCCACTTCTGTCTGCTTAGTGCAAGAACTGCCATAGTGGAGCAATTAAAGCTGCTGACAACTGTTAAAATGTTAGTGCCCAGTAGTATTTTAGCTGAGAAGCAGGAAAATCAAGATCTTACAGAATGCATATTGGCTAACTCATTCAGTTGCTGTGCACACTAACACAAATTTTGGCCAGGAGGTTCATCCACTGTTGCAGTGCTTAGCTCTATAAAATATGATAGTGGTAACCATGAAAATATATTTTCTTTCCCACTGAAAGCAGCTGTTACTGAGACTGTACTCAGGCAGAAAGAATCAAGCTTCATACATTTAAAACCTACATGTATTATCAGTTGATATTATTCTAGGAAAATGACCATAATGTTTATTTCCTGAGATCAAGGAATTTGAGCAGGTTAAGACACAGAAGATGAGGAATGATTTATTGTCTGTAAACAATCGAAAAGACTCCTTATAAATCAATTGCAGATAATGAGAGAGTTTATGGTTAAAAAAGAAGACATTCTTTCTTTTTTTTTTTCTCCCTGAACTTGGATTTAAGATGACTAATGTTGAAACAACACATTGGAAATCTGCATTTGTGTCTGAGCCAGTGAAGCTGACAAAGGAAGAAGAGCTTCCACATGTGAAATTCATGCAAAGGATATAAAAATATCTACCAAAGTTTGAATATTTCTTACTTCTGTTGAAATTAAGTATACAGCTATTTTTGAAACCAGCTAGATTTCTAAAGGTAGTTTTGAGGTATCACTTAAAATGTGCTTCAGTTTTCTGTTCAATTCAGTGTGCTATAACATTTGAAAACTTTTTCATCTGTATGTGGGGCTTCTACAAATATTGGGAATTCGTTTCTTTCATTCCTATGATGTCTGTTTTTGGAGAATGATTCTGTCTGTACTGATTAGGGTACACATATACACAGCATAACGATCATTTTATAGTAGTTTTTTTTCTCCATTGCCTGTCTAGTTTCTGTACATATGAATAAGTGGATTTATGTAAGATGCATCTCCATTTTCTGTGAAGAATATTGATCTTACACTAACAACATGTTTCTAAACATCAATGCATTTTCTTTGTGTGTTTTCAATAACGCTGAAGAAGATTGGTTGTGACATGTCTTTTTTTCAGGACAGACATAATACATTTGTTATTTTTGCCTTTGATAAAAGACTTATTACCTCAAGGAACTTAAACTATTATTTTTTAAAGAGAAGGGAGTGAAAAATCTATTGAACAAATTCTTGTGAGTGGCAAATTTGGCTGGCAGATGAATCAGGCAAAAGAAACTGGTCTTTTTGACACTTTAAGCATGAGGTACAGACTAAATTTGTTAAGCTCAAAAACAAGTGTCAGGCAGTTTTATGAGCCCCATTACCTTTCAGGTTCAGAAACTACTGCCAGCAAGCATGTCCCTCTCTCTCTTTTGTAGAATAAATAGCTCAATTAATTTATAGAAGTATTTCCATTTTGTTTGTAAAATTTAAAAAATGAGGGTAAATTAATCTGAATTAATTTGGTTTGTATTTTATTCCATTAAGCTTGTGGGAATTAGTGTCACAATGATGCTAATACTGTCATAAAATTGTTGTTTCTCAACAAGAATGACAAACACGATTGGAATGGCAGTGCTGTCAGAAGTTACTTTTACAGACCAATGTAGGCCTCTGGAAGTTTGAAATGGACTTTGTACACATTTTTGTTGCTTTGTGGATGTTTTCTGTTGCTGAGCATGGGCTTTGGAATTTTGTCTTGTTTGGAGCTTCATTCCCGCATAAAATCACAGTTCCCTCTTCATTCCATACGTGCAGTGCAAATCTGGAAATATGAGTGACCACTTCACCAGGACCAATCCATGCCTGAAAAGCAGGTAAGTTCCAGTAAGTCTTGGATTAAAGCCAGGGGGCTGTTTCTGCTGCCATGGCTATCTGAGCCAATTATGAGGAAGAAAATACATTTTTGAAGCTGCAACCTGATTTAGTGGTGCAAAGACAAACATATTTGTAAATAGGAGTAATTTTAGAGAAAGTTTGTTTTTCAGAGCACTTCTGTCAAGCTTCCAGCATTATTTTGGCCTTCCTGGATTCAGTTCTTACCACCTCTTCTTTAAACAGGAGCTTTTTACAGAGTTTATTATGTTCACTCTTGGCACAGGGTAGAGTTGAATACTGCGTGTGCATTCTGCTGCTCACACTGTAGATTTAGATCCTGATGAGAAGTAAAGAGGAGGAGTATGATCATTGTGAGAGTCTGAAGATGGTAGAGAGAAGAAATGCCTGTACTATCCTGCATTAGTCATCTGAGAAAAATACCCAAGTCATTTCAGGCTGTTACTGTTTGCCCTTTGCAGCTGTCTTCAGGATGAAAGTAGAAGTATTTGCAGATCAGCTACACCAAAGCTGCCAAGCCTGTTAGAATTGATCTGACTGTCTTCCTTTTCCCTATAATGAGGAGGTCATCCAGCAGAGCCACAGGTGCTGTCTCAGACTGGTGGCGTGGTCTGCAGCCCAGCTGACAGGTGGTGTCAGGCAGGAGAGGTTTTAATACGTTACTGAACACCTTGCATAGAAAAAGGTGATCAGATTCTGGCCAGCAGCTGGGAACACATCCAGCACTGGTCTGTCAAGACTGTTGCATGATTTAGTACTTTTAGCACCTGGTCAGCAGGCATAATCAAAAGAACACTCTTGGAGCTAAATAAACGTAAGGTGCTTTTCTGTACATGCACATTAAAACTCAAGATCAAAGTTTTCTAACTTCATTGATGGAAAAACAATTACTTCCCTAGTTAGAGTATACTGTGTCAGATTCTCTACAGGAAAATCATTAGTTTGACCCCTTTTCAAAAGAACAGCACCCTTATTAAAATGGTAGAAAAGCTATCAATATTTTCCTGCACTTGATTGACATGGTAGCTGAGAGAATAGGGTAAGGCTTAATCTTCACTGAATCCCAGTACATCTTTTGTTCCTCAAGCATGTGATTCTCCACTTAAAAAAATTATGGCAAAAAGCATCATAATTTGGAATCTCTTGTTTCATTGATCAAGTTGTTAGAACTTGTAGTAAAAAAGGTACAATGACAGAGACTAAATGGTTACTTTCTGTTTATATTTCAAGGTTCACCTTTTCAACAGCTTCCTGATACATTTAAGTAGTGTGAGAGTAACTGGAAAATTTATTTTCAGGTGTAATTTTGTGTTCTTGACTGCTGATATAACAGGAGAGTGGTTTGTAATTCATTTTCACATTAATAATTATTTTAAAATCTTCTGAATTTTAATACATTTTATTTCAGTGCTTTGCTGGCAATTTTCTAACAGCCTTCTGGCAACAGCAATTATTCCCAAAGTTGAAGCCATTTTTCACTAAAAAATGATATGATTTTTTAAACAGCTACTTCTCCTCCTGCTTTCCAGGTAGTAAAGTTAGGAGTGCAGCTGTTTCCTACTAAATGGAAACCATTAATAATTTTATTTTATATATAAAATCGAAGAGCTGTTGCAGTAATCTCTGTAGGTAGAATTTGTTGTTTAGCTGGTTTCACTGTTTTAAAACAAATTATTTGACTGTGGCATCATTTCATACAGTATAAGTCTGGGATATTTTGTATAGCAAACAGGGGTCTACATAATATCAAAGAATGCCTTGTATTTAATGTTTCAAGAAGCGAATATATTTAGGGTGCATATATCTTATTTAGCTTGCATTTTAAAATCCGGCTGTGATGTCAAAGAACAAGTGTAACACCAGTGGACTGGAATGTCTACTCCAGAAATGAAGTTTAAAAGTGCGTGGCTTGTTTAGTGAAACAACAGAGAGATATAATAAGGTGCATCAGGTGAATAAACAACAGAAAACAAAAAAAAAACAAGTACAATGTACAGGATTAAGTGGAAGTGGGATTTAATTGATTTAGAAAAATATTTTAATACATAAGGGTATGTGATAGCAAGGCACTGGATTTGATGACTTAAAGATATCTCTTCCAGTCTTTTGTCTAATGATACTGCTGTTTTTAATGTTAGGCATCTGTGGATGGTAATATCTAACTGTTAGCTTTTTTTCATGTTGCCTTTTTTCTGTGTTGCATTTTTTTTCTTTCCTTTTCCAACAATCAGTCCATTATATCACTCAACTGGTCACTTTTAATTTAAGGTATTATGTGCAAAAGTTGTGCAGCATTTCATCAGAACTGTAACCTCAGAGAGACCTCTGACACTGTTTTCCCATACTGTGGGTTGTGCCCCTTGTGGACAACCCAGTGATGAAGAAGGGTTATGAAGAAGTTACTTTAGGGAATGTATTATTTGTATTTGAGAAGGGTGGAATATGAACAGGCTGCCATTCCTTTGAAGCAGAAGACAGATGCTCTAATAGGTTCTAAACTGTTGCCATTACTGATTGCTAGTGATTCATGGTGTAGTTGATTGTATACAGTAGAATAGCCAGACAGAAACATTTATTAAATGTTCTTGTACCTAGGTATTTTTGTTTACTTGGCAGAAATTAGAACGATCTGCAGTATCCAAATAAGAATATTTTACAGCACTAGAGCCCATGATTCTCAGTCACTTCAAGTCCCTGTGACTTTGAGATCCTACCTCATTGAGAGCCAGATCATGGAAATGATCCCCATCAAACACGTTTTTCTTTTATTTTTTTTTCTTCTTTTTTTTTCCACCTTCTTCCTCTTTTGGACAAATTGGTTTTCAGACAGGTGATAGCTTCCTTGGGTACTGGGATCAGTACTGTTTAACATCTTTGTTGGTGACATGGACAGTGGGATCAAGTGCACCCTCAGCAAGTTTGCAGATGACACCAAGCTGTGTGGTGTGTTTGGCACTCTGGAAGGAAGGGATGCCATCCAGAGGGAGCTGGACAGGCTGAAGAGGTGGGCCCATGCCAACCTCATGAAGTTCAGCAAGGCCAAGTACAAGGTCCTGCACCTGGGTCATGGCAGTCCCAAGCACAAATACAGGTTGGAGAATGGCTTGAGAGCAGACCTGAGGAGAAGGACTTGGGGGTATTGGTTGATGAAAAGCTCAACATGGGCCGGCAATGTGTGCTTGTAGCCCAGAAAGCTAAGTGTCCTGGGCTGCATCAAAAGAAGTGTGGCCAGCAGGTGAAGGGAGGTGATTCTGCCCCTTTACTCTGTTCTTGTGAGACCCCACCTGGAGTACTGCATCCAGTTCTGGGGCCCCCAACACAAGAAGCACATGGATGTGTTAGTATGGGTCCAGAGGAGGGCCACAAAGATGAGGACTGGAGCACCTCTCTAATGAAGACAGGCTGGGACAGATGGGGTTGTTCAGCCTGGAGAGGAGAAAGCTCTGTAGAGACCTTATTTTGGCCTTCCAGTATCTGAAGAGGTACTACAGGAAAGCTGCTGAGGGACTTTTTACAAGAGCCAGGTAGCAATAGAACAAGAGGGAATGGCTTCAGACTGGAAGAGGGTAGATTCAGATTGGACGTTAGAAAGAAATTCTTCACTGTGAGGGTAGTGAGACACTGGCACGCACAAATTGCCCAGGGAAGTCGTGGATGCCCCCTCCCTGGAAGTGTTCAAAGCCAGGTTGGACAGGACTTTGAGCAACCTAGTCTGGTGGGAGGTGTCCCTGTCCATAGAAGGGGTTTGGACTGGATGATCTTTAAGATTCCTTCCAACTCTAACCATTCTATGATTCTATGATTCTATGATTCCTTGAGTGCTGTGGCTGGCATAAAGGTGTATAGGAACATGTGGCTGGGATAAGGGAGACGTTAATCTTTCTGATAACAGTCTCCACTAAAGTCGTGGAATTGCCTATGGGTTGCTGTCTTTACCTCTTGTTATCTCTTACATGTTGATTAGTTCTTTTGGACTGGTTGATCAAGCTTTTTAAGCTCGAGTTTCGAGTTACAACTGGAATATCTTCTATTCATCAATATTTTATGTCCAGTGGAAACGTACTTATCCTTAGGACATCCCAAAATGAGTCCTAGGAGAGATCTTTGTCTTTTGGGTAACATTTGTTCTGTTGATAAAACATACCCGAAGTATTCAAAGTTGTCTGATATCGTTGATTGTTTCGTGGGTTACAGGCCTATTTAGTTCTGTTCTTTATTTCTACTGAAACATAAGAACAAATTTACTTGTTTATATCAACAATTCATTCAGCCCAGTAGTCACAGCAGTAGGAGTAAATAGATACCTAGGGAAATCTAAGGACGGCACAAAGTTATATGACATTTGTCCCTAAAGCCCTCCTGTCCCCCAGCTGTTTTCTGGTCAGGAAGTCCTGGGTTGGTTGAGATTTGGAGGCAGTTAGTAAACCACGAATGATTATTTCTTGCATCCTGTATTACATGGAGTCACCAGACAAGACTGTTACTTGTGTAATTTCAGACACCAGCTTTATGCAATAAATTGTATCCAGCTGCAATGGGCAGCAAAGCATAAGAACTTGGAAAACACATTTGCTTAAAGTGATGTAGTATTTTTCTTCAGTATGACTGATACCTGTTAATTCATGATCATCATGAAATGTTCTTTTTCACATACATAGCTGAAATTTGGAATAGGGAACAGGAGTGCGTAATACTACATTTGAGGATAGAAGTATGTGTGTTATGATGATGAGAATATCAAGCACTTCCCTACCAATAGTGTATTCTAAGTCTTCTCCCTTTCTTTTGTGCTGTATTCAGAATAGTATGTTGTGTGCTTATGTGTTTCCTAAAGTATTTTTTATACAGCTGTTGAGGTGAAACTCTGTTCTGGTTGGGTTTTTTTGTCATTCGGGGTTTTGTTGTTGTTGTTGTTGTTGTTGGTTCCCTTCCCCCCACTCAGTTCAGAAACACCTTCAGGTTAAACAGATTTTTTTAGGGCCATAGGAAAGTGTTCTGTTCTGTAAAAATTTGTTACAGTATTCATTTTTTTGAGTTATAGTTTTAAAGGTAAATGGCAGAAAGTAGTTTTAACTAGGATTTTAGACAATAATTACGTTCTGTTGAAAGACAGAACTTCACTAGGACTCTCTAAAACTGGGATTATGCAAAACTGTTTCAAATCACTTTTAAACTCAAAGATGTTGAATTGAATCCCTAAATCCCTGCCTTCCCTCTGGTATTACAATGAATAATGAACACTCCATATTTCACTTGCCTAGTTGATCAAAGCAGTGGATTTCAGAAGTCTCACTGGGCATATCTTTCCTTGCTGAAATGAGGACAGAGATTGACTTTAGTATTTTGACTCTTTAATCAACATGACTTTTATAAAATGCAATTTATTTCCTTTTAACAGACAATCGTATAATATCTTATGTTTTTAATGCCGTCATATATTCTAAACTATTTTAAAACTAAATTATTTTTAAATTAAAATTCTGCCTGAAAGTCTAAATTAAAAGAGCATTTTAGATTATGACTAAATTCTTTCACTGAGTGAGCAGATTTGAGTCAATCTAGAGGTGGCAATTCTGAGCTAACATCTGCCAAGCACTGGCAGTAACGTAATACTTATGCAAAAGCTTATTACATTGACCTCATAGTCAATGAGTTTAAGAGAAACATCCTTGGTGAAAAATCACATCAGAAACGTTATTTCTGATTGGCTTAACAATACTATTACTATTAACTTTATAGTGTGCTACCTAAGGAATAATTAAACCAGATGGCGTGTTAAACCCAACCGAAAGAATAAAGACATTTTTACTTTTAAGTTGATCAAAATTAGGTAAAACAACATATGTTCATGTGCATTACAATTCCTTTAACTACATATTAACTGCTTTCCTTAATATTCTTCCTGGTGATCTGAGAACTCTGCCTCCTGAAAAAACAAAGAAGCCGTCCCTCTTCGAATCCCTCCTTTCTGACTCTCCAATCACTCATACCCCTGTGTTGCTTTGTTTTTGATGTAATTTAAATAAACAGGTTGCTCACTGCAGCATTCTCAAATTCTGTGAAATTGAAATGCAGGGTATTTTGGGCCACATTCAAAGTGTATAAATTGGGGCAGGTACATCCAAAAAAAGGATTTGGAGGTTGCCTCAAAAGAAGCACAGCTGGCACAGATGAGCAAATTACATTTTATGCAACAGATGTTGAGGAGGGAATTACAAATACTATAGTTCCTGTTGTATTAGTCCTGACTTGTCACCATTTCTTTTTAACAGGGCTAATAATACAGAATAACACACCACACCACATACATTGTAACTGAAGTCTCTCTGCTGCCCATGAACCACAGCTGTGCTACTTTACTCCCCAAAGCATAAAGCAGTATTATAATCACCCTTGTTGTACCAATTATTTTTGTCAAACACTGACAGTATTTCCCCCCTGAAGATTGTCTCATAAATGGAATGCAGCTCATGGAAATACATAGTCCCATTGCCTGAACTGATCTAAAATTAAATGAGAGTGGAAACACCCAAATGAGATTTATGATCATAAAGTGTTACGGAATGATGTTTTATCTTCGCATCTGCTCCTTATTCTGGTGCTGTTAAAAGCACGGCAAAAGATTCATAAAATGAAGCTAACTGTGTCTTGATTTTGTGAGGGATCCTGAATAATGGGCTATAATTACCTTGATCATTTTATATGCTTCTGCATTTCTAGTGTAAATTACTCCATAGTCACAACTACCTGTTCAACCCACTAGCAGAATGTAAAGTTAACAGTGAGTATCTCTTGTTGTGACTGGATGAACCTTACTTAAGTTTTTTTTCCTGGGAGAGCTTCATGTGGTTGACGTGGGAGAGAAAATTATCTTTGTCTATTATCTATGATTGTCTATTATTTTCCTCAGCCCAAAATTTCTTCTAGTTATAATGAAGTTCATAGCAGTAGTATGAATTGTCAACCAGTCTAATAATGTTAATGTTATAAAGTACAGAGAATAATTTAAAGAGAAAAGACCTTTGATCCCTTGTTTGTGTCTAAATTAAGAAACAATGTGATAAAAGATAAATCAATGTACTTTACAGGTTTAGCAATTTCCTATGAATATGCCAAGCAGGATATTTACATCATCATTTATATCAAGGCATTTGTATCAGCAAAGTTTTCACATAAATTACATATTAGCCAACAAGTAAGCATGCTGGTATTGGTACGTGGCAAAGAACTTTATCTGTTTTAATGTTCATTTAAGTGGAAGATTAATAGTATCAGCTAAAGCTAAGCCTGATGCAATTATTATTTCAGTTTGATTCTGTATAGGATGCTGCTGAATTTTTATTCGGTTTCGGACACTTTTGTTGAGTTCTTCACTGGGCTTCAGTCATAAGTGATGCAAATCTCTGTTACAGAATCATAGAATCACAGAATGGTTGATGTTGGAAGAGACCTCTGGGCTCATTTGGTCCAACACCCTTGCTCAAGCAGGGTCACCCAGAGCTGATTGCCCATGATTATGTCCAGATTTCTTTTTTTTAGTATCTCCGAGGATGGAGACTTCACAGTCTCTCTGGACAAGCTGTGCCAGTGCTCAGTCACCCTCACAGTTGACTGCAGACTTCCTGAGGGAATGCTCTGCCCCATCGTCCAGATCGTTAGTGAAGATGTTAAACAAGATTGGTCCCATTACTGACCTCTGGGATGTGCTGCTAGTTACTGGCTTCCAACTAGGCTTTGTGCCACTGGGGTCTGACCATTCAACTATTTTTCAGTCCACCCCACTGTCTGCTCATTCAGCAGCTTGTCTGTGACGAACTTAAGGGAAACAGCATTAAAAGCCTTACTGAAGTGAAAGTAGACAACATCCATTGCTCTCCCCTTG
This sequence comes from Mesitornis unicolor, assembly GCF_000695765.1. Taxonomy (NCBI): domain Eukaryota; kingdom Metazoa; phylum Chordata; class Aves; order Mesitornithiformes; family Mesitornithidae; genus Mesitornis; species Mesitornis unicolor. Next base: position 17,525 of record NW_010193175.1, read on the forward strand.
TCTAACAAGCCAGTCATTTTTGGTTAGAAAAGAGACCTGCTCTTTTCCTTGAGAATGGATTACAGTAGCTTAGAACAGAATTGAATAAGACATGTAGGTGAAACTTTAGTAGAAGATGCAGACTAAGCTATAAAAGGAAAGTAGGCAGTGCCAAATTCTGCCTGCCTAGAAACCACTGCAAAATAACATCAAGAAGAAATGTTCTGTTAATGTAATTTGAAGACATCTATGGTTTTAGCCTACACAGAGTTTCATAGGACTTGTAAAGGACTATATGGAAAATCTTTGCACAAGTCCCCATTAAATTTGGCAATGATGACTGCCTTGAAAAAGTTGAAGATAACATGTGTTGCAGAGACCCATGAAATGAAGCTGTTCTTAGGGAGTCTTCTATTCAAATGCTTTCCTTTGCAGCTGGTGTCCTAAACCACGTCTTTTCTTTTTTTAATACATATATCTCTAGCTATGTTGCAGAATCATTTGTCTTTATTGAGTTTTTAAACCAGTGTGGCAAAAGTTGTAGAAGAGCTACACAAAATAAAAATGATTGCACAAAAAATAAGATTACAGCAAAGTACAAAGTTTGCATTTCTAACTATTTGCCTGAAATTGATCACCACATTTTGCAGAGGTGCCATATAAATGTTAATAGAGATAAAAGTAATTAAAGCCTTCAGAAATTATGCTAACAGTATTTAGATTCTTTCATAATTCCATATAACCCTTCTAGAATTCTAAATGAATATGATTTTATATTAAATTCAGCAAGACCTTTTCAGAAAAGTTTGACCTTGTTGTAGTAGTCAGCAAGAAAACTTGCCCTTTTCTATCTTTAGTTATTAGCTAAAAACAGTGGGTCATATTGCTAAAATATGCATTCAACAGTTTGAAAGCAAGAGGGTATATTCCAAAATTTTTTCACACCTACACACTGTAATGTATACCTTTTTTTTCAAGCTAGTTTTTCTCCCTTACCTTGATATATGAAAATAAATAGTGCGGACTAGTGAACTGTATCTCATAGCATATCAGTGAATTGCATAGACAGACAAACTAAGAAGTTCTATCTATGCCAAGCCTTCTTTGTCACTGAAGAGGTCTTTACATTGGTAGTTGTGTTTCATTAACTAGCATAGTAAAACACTGCTGATATTACAAATGCTAAACAAGCAAATCTGCAAGTCTTAAGAGAACTACTGCAACTTAGTATAAATATGCCTTCTCTTTGGAATCTGGGTGTAGACCAAAGAAATATTTTTTCTGTTTGGATGTCTAATTTTATTCTCAAACTCAATTTTTGAAAAACTGAAATAGTGAGTGGATAATTGTTCGCTGCATTGTGTTTCCCAGCAACTAGTATTGTCGACAGTAGACAGAAGTTTCCCACCTTGCAGGACAATGAGATAAAGAGAAGAATAAATGCATTGAAACCACAGGGCTGGCATTGGAAGAAGAGGAATTAGTACGACTTTCTACAGAAATACTTCATTCTTCAGTTCCGGTTATTCTGTCTTATGGACAAGATAAGGTAGAGGTGGTAAACTGAATGCTAAATGTGTTGGTTGATGCTCTGGATTAGAAGAGTTGGGGACAGCAAATCCTTGAATGACAAGCTGCTCCCTGACTTCCTGACATAGAAGTAGTTTAATGGAAACTCCATATAGAAGTCTTCCAGAAAAGAACTCACTAAAAATAAAAATTAAAAAGATGATGGAACATAAAAATCCTACTATAGTTATCTCCAAATTCCCCAGATTTTTCTGAAATTATTGAAACACCATCAGTCATTTAATTCTATTCCTTCAAAGTTGCTGGAAATGCTTAAGTGGTATAGAATGTCATGGAGTATTCTAACCTAAAAGATAATGTTCTCATTTGATGTAGCACTTGAAAATTGAATTCAGAGCTAAAATATAAGAAATGTCCCTGACATAGACCAAGGGTCCAACTAGTCTAGTATTCTGTCTCTTACAGTGGCAGGAGAACAAGTGAGTCTGGCCATTTTCTGCAGTCTGGAATCTGTTAGAATGATTTATTTATCCTGAGCATCTGTGTCCATAGTAGATAACCCAAGTCAATAGCTTCTCATATGTATTTGGGCTTCCTCACTTCCATGCTATCTGAAGAGCACACTGATATTTCTGTTAGGACAAGCACACAGCCCAAATATAACAAAGAGGTTATTTTGAGTTCAAATGTGCTTTGAACACATATCTCTAAGACATAACATGCATCTCTCATGACATAACAGTGCAACTAGGAGAAGATGAGCTGTTCTTCTTTTCTGTGAATATTCACAGGTTTGTTTTATTCAGTTTCTTAAGGTCTGATACTTCTACTATTGACACAAAAGCTCTTTCTTGACTAGAGATGGGATATATATATATGCTTAAGACATGCAACTACCAGCAAATTGTATTCTCTTAAAAGAGCTTAAACAGGATACCTGAGCTTCTTGCATTTGTCTTTTATTGTAAGATAAATACATTTAACACAAGATTTAACACAATTTTTATTATTGTTCAAGTTTAGAAACGGATAGAAACTTAGGTCAACGTTGTAATATAAGAAAATTTCTGTGTTTTTTTTTTTCCTTGTTTTTTTTTTTGGCACAATATTCTAAAGCTAAGCAGGGCAGCTATGAAGTCCTTTGATTTAAAGAGACTATAAATAACTAGATTTTAATAACTTTTTGATAGCAACCCACATTTTCACCCCCAACCTTGTTTCTACAGTTTCTTGTATTATCTGCAAAATCAGTTCCTATGAAAAATTGAACCACTTCAAAGACAATTTAGAAGTGCTTAGTCTTCAGGCTTTGTAGTTTGGTATGGAAATGCTGATACCTACTGCCAGAAACACAGCTATAGCCAGCTTTTTATTATAATAAAGAATCCTTCTACTCAGGGAAGACCACTGACTTTCTTTTGTCTTTTAATGCAAAATTTTGCTTTATAATAGCAGTTGGTATAGTAACAGTAAGAGTTCTGTGTGAAGGTCCAGCATAGGACCTATCCTCCTATTAGTAAATCTCTGTTAGAGAGGGATAGTGGATATACCTTTTCCCTGTGAATTTTGCCTTTGCAGGGGAAAGAAAATTATGCATACAGCCTGTTTGCTTTATTGTCAAATTACAATAAGCCATTGAGAACAATAGGAAAAAAGAAAAGATTAAATGCAGTCAGGTTTCCAGGAACAAGTTAAAAACTTGGAAGATTCTGTCTCTACTGTGGTATAACAAACAGTACTTTAAGAAGGTGCCCTAAATAAATGACTACAGGTTACTTTAAATTTGAAAATTCACACTGAATCAAAAGAGACAGGGTAATTTTTCATTCAACCTGGAGTGTTACTTACTTTCTGAACTGGTGCTTAAAATACTGATGTACAATGCCAAGAGGTAAATTATTTTTAGCTAGATTTAATTTAAATTTCATTACATTTTTGTTTGAAATACAGGATTTGGCATTCATTTCTTTCCCTTCATTTTGAGGATCTTTCACTTTTAATAATTCTGTTGCCTAATGCTCTAATCTGTTTATTACACTACAACTTAACTTGAACAATGCTGCTTCTGTTAAAAATAAACAGATTTAGTATGTCTGTGAAATAGACTTATGTGTTGTGGGGTGCTTTACCATCTAGAAAAGCTCGGAGGTTTCTGAATACTTAAGAAATTATAATGCCAGTGGATTTAGCATTTGTATATCTGCAGGCTCATGCTTATTCAGTTGTACCAAGGCAGCTTAAGCTAATATCTAATCTTCTTACGGAATAAGAACACGAACAGGATTGTGCATAACAAGCTTGAACAAACTGTTTAGGTCCAACTGTTGTGTGAAAGGGAGGGAAGGAGGAGTTGCTTAGCTTTTTGTTCTTTACAAAATGTCTAATTACCATTATCCTTGCATATATAGGACTACCCAAGAGTCATGCTGTGATGCCATATACTCAACTCATAGGAACAAAAAAGTCATGCATAAATTATTCCAAATTGTCCACCTTGATACTCTCCTTTATGCCACTATTTCATCAAAAGGAAAAATAGGCAAAAGACATAGAAAAAATATTTTGGTAGTGTATTGAGCTTTTGTATATATGACAGTAGAAAAACAAATCAGATGAAATTCAGTTCTTACTGTATTAGAAGGGAAAATTGATAATTTTTGATGTTTTCCTGAAAAATCCCATGCATTACATACTTCTTTTCTGTTTCTGGCAAAAATACACTATTTTCAACTTCTTATAAAGCATGGAGTACAAATCTAAATGGCATTATCTTATTTCAGATTCACACATTTTAGAAAAAAATGTGGTGACTTAGTTGTGACAAGATTACTCTAGGTTCATTTCTTATTTTACTTAGCACTTGAAGTTGTGCTCTACTGGCAAAGTTCCTTTCGGCTTCAAGAAAAAATACAGATCCTCTGTAGTTGAAATGATAAGCCAAAAAAGGTAATATCTAAAGGAGTGGCATGCATTGCAAAAATCCAGGAAGAGATTCAAGAGGTGGTGTAGTGAGGAAATAGTGTGAGGAGTTGGGTAGCTTTTGATTTTTTTGTAGTATAAAAGACTAAATAAATATCTCTCTTGTGCATTTCATTGATCTCATCGATGAGCTGAAATAACACAATAGCCAAGATGAAACTGCCTCCTGATCTACCTGCAGATATTGTCTTCTCGCTAACAAGCAGTGCAGCTGAAAGTGCCCAAGGAGAAAACCAGTAAGATAAGGTTTCCTTTCCAGCTCCTGACAGGTTCATATCATGTATCAAAGTAAAATGACTTAATCTTGTCCCCCCTCTTGCTTCATATACAAAAACTGTGGTTTTTTTCTGACACTGTTCTCTAAAGCCATACTAAGTTTTGAGTGTGCTGAAAGATTCCCAAGTAACTTTACTGTAGGATGTTAAGTTATAAAACCATTGATTATCATACTGAAGTCAAGAAACAGAGGCCAAAATACACATCTTCATGGGCTTTTAAAGCTGTACTACTACGATGGGAAGTCATAAGCTTGTAATAAAACTGATTATTTCTTTTATTAATGATAAATGCATAATACAAGATATATGATGTGTTTTCTAGTGTTAGATAAAGAGAAAGAAAGATCATGGTATTTATTAAATACCTTCTATGCTTTTTCCTTGTCTAAGAATGTGAAAAATAAAATTGAATATTTTGTCTATTTGTGCTAGAGATACACTGAATTTGATTTTCTATTTGCCATAAAAATACAAACAGAATGTAAAACTAAATGTTTTTGTCTAGTTTTTTAGTATAACAAGTTGATATGGAAACTATTCAGACTTTATTTTGTCTGCAGTGTCACCTTAATTTACTTAAAACACAATCATAATATGCAAAAAGAGTACATTATCTCCTTCACAGTTATTGCTTCATACAGACAAGTTGCTTTTAGTAAAATATGGCATGATTTTCTTTTAAAAATGAGTTTTGATGCACTAGGTTCACTCAGGTTCGTTTTGGTTTTTTTCATAACATAATAGAACATAAGGTATTTTTGTAACAAGTTTAGAAGGCTGCAGGTTTATGAATAAGCTTTGGAATCATAGAATGAGTGTATTTTAGAGTGGCTGCCTATAGAAAAGCTATTTGCAGCTTGTTTGACCTCTCATTGATGTAGTATTGCTGTATCTTGTGTCTTTTTCTCCCTTGTCTTCAGCTTTTGTTCCTTTATTTCAGACACCCTTAATTATATTTTTATTCACATCACCGCATTAAAGGGAAAGGATAATAACAGATCCATTAGACTTCATTAAACTGATGATTAAAGCCAGAAATTCTAAAGGACTATTTACAAGATGAAGAAGTTTTATTTAAAAGTATGGGTTCTTGGATCTGTCGTATTCTAATACATCTTTACAGCTGTAACTAAAGAACAGCAGCAAATGGTTCTAATCTATTAAATATGAAAGAAAACTATGACAGAGGGATTAAAATTGAAGTCAGATTCACACTATTTGTCATCAGAAAAATCATTAATTGCTCCAGGCTGTTCATTGTTATTAGCAGTCGGTTTCTTTTTATTTCTTTGAATTTACAGTTTGTAACTCAGATATCTGTTCCAAATTGTATTCAGTGGGATGAATTACAAATAGAATTTTTTTTTCTAAAATACAAAGATTCAAATATTTAAATGTTTTGGTTCCTATTTCTTATTAGATAAATGACAATTTAGCATCCAAGTAGGACAATAGTTGCATGTGTATTTTTGTGGATCTGGGCTTGTTATATGTTACAGATAAGTAGAAAGAAAAGGTGGGCAGCGTACTGACAAAAAATGGGCAGACTTGCACCGTGGAGAGTTCAGATGGTGGAAACCACAGCGGTGGTATAAAGATAACATTTTTTTTTTTTAATAGAAGATGTAGTGTAGCTTCCTCTTTACTTGCTAATAATTGAAAAATTAACAAATATTAACAAAAATGAAAAAAACCCCAAACCCTCAAAATTGGTAAAATTTTCCTTTCTTTAGATAGCACATGTTTAATCTATTCAACTTACTGCAACAAGGAATAAAGGAGATTGAAAACCAGATAAAATTGAAATTATGATTTTTGTATTTATATGGAAAAAGTAAACATAGTTATTTATAGGCAAAATAAAAATAAAATTATGTTTATAAATCTTTGTGATTTAGAAGATAAGTTATCCATAACTTATGATGGCTATGGAGAGACCTCTGTGCAGACATGATATTCTGTACCTGTTAGAAGCAGAATTTCCTCTCGGAGGAAAGTGAACCTGACCATAGTCAGCAGCATGGTGCTAGACTAGATGAATCACCAGCCTTATCTTGTGTAGTAACTTGCTTCTTGTATTGCAAATAAGTGAGTGATGTTTCCAGTTTTCATAAGGTGCTTTATAGGATTATTGGGAGATAATAGGATGACTTACTAAGAAATCTTTAGAGGTGGTAGAGGTCAGTTGGCTTAAATTTTCTCTCATCTCTTGGTATTAACTGAATATGTGGGTTGTACATCTGAAGGTATAACAGTAAGTGTCAGAAGAAAGAAGCAGGTGTCAGATTATTGTTGAATTTCTACACTAGCATTCTATAAAGTTTAGTTCTTGGAACCTTTTGAAGCTTTCCAGGTTTTGATTCAGATTAGTGCAGTTGCAAATTCTGTCTGCACTTTTATGTTGCTTTCTTATTATTTTGCCAAAGATCTGGTTTCTTTTTCTTTCTTCTCTGTTTTTTTTTTATTTAATATAAGGCATGAGTCCAAAGATCATTTAAGGGATTAAATATATTTATATATTTTAGTGTTTAGCAGACCTCCACATTTCCTAGCTTTTTTTTTCCCCCACAAGTTCCATCATGCTGACCTATTGTTCCTATTCACTTTAACTATATGTATGCTGCACTTCTTAGGGGCGCATCAGACATCTAATAGTTAGGTTTTTCTTCTCGTCTTCGCAAGGCACAGCTATCTCAAAAGTTTATATAATCTCACCTCATTGTTAGTGTAATAGAAAGAGTCTTCTAGTATAATTTTGCATTTCACTGAGATTAATTCTAGTCTTTCACTAGACTGCGTGTGTGATCTAAGCTTCTAATGGAGATTTAGAAAGATTTCATCGCCTGCATATTTTCAGGGCCATAGCTATTAGGCCAGAAGTGTTAGTTTCTTACATAGTCATGAGGAAGTCTTTGAGTAATTATGATAATTTAAACAAGGTTTTGAATTTTTAAATCTGAACTATGTAATGTTTGCATTATATGTTTAGAAATGTGAAATTTTCCCCCTTTTGCTCTCTAGAAAAGGAGACAGGTTGCTTAAAGAAGCTTTCTTAATATGCCTGACTAGTCTCAATGCTACCAAGAGTTAGGAAATACCCTCTGGACCTCCAAGGAGAAGGAGCCAAAAGTCTGGAGTTATTTAGAACAGCAAAGAGTAGACATGAGAGGATATAGCATTTGTGACTAGAACAGAGAAGTGATGATGGAATCAGAATGTTGAGGACAATATGTAATGTGGACTTGTGTAACTGGTTTAGCTCATTGAAGAGGCAGCATAATACAGAGGTGGACCAAGTGCTCAAAACAGAATCTGCATCCATGATGGTCTTCTGCTGCACTTTTGTGAGCTTGTAACTTTTCTTCCCCTTTTCTTGGGCTGATGGACCATGTTCTTGTTAGGCATCAGATTCTCTTAGGAGGAGAGGAAAGAACTTGGAAGATGTGTCTGCATAGAGTGCACAGTTGCAGATCAGGGCAGGTGGGAATATAAGCTTAAGAGAGCAATCACATTCCCACCTTTCCTAAGGCACTCATGTATTCTGCAGTTAGTAATGTAAGCTGGTGCTGCTACTCATTAATGTCTCAGGTCCGGGGTTCTGTACTGAGAAGGCTCTGTAACAAAACTGCAACGAAGAGGATTCCTTGTGAGGAAGGAATATGACAAACCCAAACAGTGGTTTGCTTATGCTTTAGCCCAAATTGGCTGTAGCCTCACAGTCTTGTTAAAAATGATGTCTTTTCTGGACAGACATGCCAGTAGATGTAATTTCTTTCCAAATGTTCACTGAAAACCTACAGAAAATGGATGCAGAACATAGAAAAAAGACCAAGAATTTGTGCAGAGATGGATGTTCTTTTCATATTGCATCAAATTCACATTTAAGCAGAGTTGTACTTAATGGCTCAAACAAATGCTCTAGTGTTGGTGACTGACAGAAATCCAGTGACTCTGACTATTAAAAATGAGTTCTTAGGTTCAGTCCAATTTCACTTAAGGAAAAAAAAAATCTCTAATTCTCTGATGTAGTTCTGAGGGTTTTAATGAGCTCAGACATAGGAATGAGTTAATGAACAAATGATGTCTAGTGACTGTGATATAAATGAATAGAATAGAACAGAACAGAACAGTTCAGTTTGAAGGGGCCTACAATGACCATCTGGTCCAACTGCCTGACCAATTCAGGGCTGACAAAAAGCTAAGGAATCGTATTAAGAGCATTGTCCAACTACATCTTAAACACTAGCAGGCTTGGGGCATTGACCACCTCTTTAGGAAGCCTCTTCCAGTGTTTTACCATCCTCTTGGTAAAGAAATGCTTCCTGAGCATTTTGTTACTCAATGCATGCAGTTTAAATGCAAGTCTGTTTAATGCATGGTCTCTGCTCCCTGCATGGTCAATGGAGAGATTCCAGGTAACTTCAAGGAAGTTTAACTTACTGTAGACACTATAGTACATTTCCAAGAGGAGAATTCAGGATGTGTTAAAGCATACACAATTAACAGCAGTTTAAGAATTCTAGAAAACCTTAAAGTGTAGGATTTCTTTCCAAATGTTTAAAAATGGTGGAAGAGTAACAGTACATACTCCTGTTACTAGGGTGCCCTCATCAGACAGTGCTCCATTTCTTCATTTATGGAAGGATTCATAGATCTACATCCCTTGGAGCCTTGAAGTGTCTGGTTGTGTTCTGTCAATTAGGGCATCTCATGTTGTCATTGGTATAAGAGCTAAAATCTCATTTCTTGATGCTTTCTCCTAACATTAGCTTTAGCTTTGTAAAGATGATGTGAGTCTATTATATGTACAATTTGGGTAAGGTTTTGCTGAGTTACACTCGCTGCTTATACAGCAAAATAGCACATTAATAATCAGCATACATTATGTTCACAAGCTAATCTATTCATAGGATTTGAGCTAAAGATCACTTAGCTCCTCAGTCAGGCTTTAATTACTTCAGAGGCTTACAAGGGATCTATGAATCTAATAATTCAGGGGTTTTTGAAACTGGATTATTCAAGGATTATTGGTTGTCTGTGGTTACTTGTAATTAGCCACCTGATTTTGGCTTTTTCTGTCTCTAGAGGAAGGAACATAGCATTAATATAGTACAGGACTAAGACTCAAGAGTCCTGTTGGCTTAGCTCTGTGATTTGTGTGCTGAGTATACTTTAAAAGGCACTTGACCTGCCTAAGTTTCTCCATTGATAGCTATGCATATCACAATACTAAGCTTTCTTTTAAAGCATTTTGTGATTATTGGTAAAAGCACTGCACTAAGTACTTTTCTTATCATATCCAGTTAGCAGAAACAGATCAAGTGGGAGAAACAGTGGAATAGAGAAAATAAATACCATGATAAACTTGTAACTTATAAATCATTCTTGCAGAAGAAGGTCATGTAGATGTTCATGAGGCGAATCTCAACTAAGTGGAGAGTTAGCATCAAAAATCTTTGTAGCTGCTAATCTGAGCTTCTTTATGCACCCATCACTGTACTATATGAGAATTGCAAATGCTGGGTATTAAATCAGTATTAGTCACAAATGTTAGAAAAACCTAGTATGTATAAGCCAGCACTGATACTCATGCATAGCATATATTTGTAACTTCACCAAACTATCAGCTCACTTCGGTTGTGCAGGTACTTCATGGAAGAAGCTACGAGGTCCAGTGATTCTAAGAACATTTTAGGTAGGAGTACCTCAGTTCATGGGAGTCAGTAATCAGGCAAGGAAATGGGGAAGCTGATCCCAACCTGAACTGATTGATGTACAGCAGAGCCTTAACCATGAGCCTGTCTATTTACTGATGGAGAGTACCTATTATTTGGTGCAGAGCTGTCTTTTATCAAATATATTGCCACTTTTTGTCTACATAAGCTATAAAAACACGTGAAACATCTGAGGAATATATAAGCTTGGCTGTCTGCTGGAAAATGCTTAATTCTGTATTTAGAATTTTTGCAAGGACAAAGCATAGTCAATTAAACAGATGTAGCACTCCAAGCCAAGGAGTCCATTACTTATTTTTCAGTGATTCAGGCTACCAGCTTGCCAAACTATGGAGTCATATCCTTTTCTTAAACAATTTCCTTTATTTTCCAGCAGTTTTAAATTAATCCTTTTTCTTCTTTCTTATAGTGATAATCCCCTTTGGCTATCTTAGCCTCTTCTTTCTCAATGTCTAAGCAGAATTTAATAAAACCAATAGATTACACTTTGATAATATACAGGTTGTTATTCATAGAATCATAGAATATCTCAAGTTGGAAAGGACCCATAAGGATCATTAAGTCCAACTCCCTGCCTCTTGCAGAACTACCTAAAAGTAAACCATATGACTATAAGCGTCATCTAGATGCTCCTTGAACTCTGGCAGGCTTGGTGCCATGACCACTTCTTTGGAGAGCCTGTTCCAGTGACCAACAACCCTCTCAGTGAAGAATCTTTTCTTAATGTCCAATCTGAACTTCACCTGACACGGCTTCATTCCCATCTCTTGTGTCCTATTACTGGTAACCAGAGAGAGGAGATCCACACCTTCTCTTCTGCTGCTTCCTTTGAGGAAGTTGTAGACTGTGGTGAGGTCACCCCTCAGCCTTCCTCAAGCTTAACAAGTCAAGTAACCTAAGCTGCTCCTCTTAAGTCTTGCCCTCAAGGCCTTTCACCATCTTGGTTGCCCTCTTCTGGAGACACGTTGTTAGGCTGATGTCCTTCTTATATTGTGATGCCCAAAACTGCACACAGGACTTAAGGTGGGGCAGTGTAGAATGGGACAATCACCTCCCTCAACAAGCTAGTGGTGCAGTGCTTGACAGACCGCACAACGCAGTTGGTCCTTTTGGCTGCCCCGCCATACTGTTGACTCATCTTCAACTTGCCATCAATGTAAACTCCCAGATTTCTTTCCATGAGGCTTCTCTGCAGCCTCTCATCCACCAGTTTATACATATAACCAGGATTATTCTATCCCAAGTGGAGTCCAGGATTTGCTCTTGTGAAATTTCATACGGTTATGTAAAGGTGAGGGAACCTCAGAAAGATTAGACTTCCAAGGGTAAACTGAGAATTGCTGTTAGGATAAGACTTCAAGGGTAGTCAATTCTAGGATAGTCAACAAAGATTCTGTATATGATGTGGTAACCATCTCTCTTGGATCTCTACCCACCATGTGTTTTCAACAGGCAAAATAAATACTACATGAGAGAAACATTTTCTGTCCTAAACATCAGGAGCAAGCTAGTGCATTGCCTTTGTGTTATGCCACCACATACAACCTAAGCTTTAGTTCTGTTTATAATGAAAGAAAAATAATGTTCGTCTATTTTGTGTTGGTAAAGTGACAAATATGTCGCTTTAAGGTAAAGATTTTAAAGTATGCCTTTTACAAATCCACTGTGGGCTTGAAACAGTCATGGGATAGGAAATTGATTTCATTTTAGGTACTGAAAAAGTTGTTTGTAAAGACATTTCCTTCCAGAGACTTTATAATTCAGCTGTAAGGCTACAGATAAGAAAACAAATTTGGAGAGGACCAGAGGGAAATAATGTTAGTTTGCATGAAGGATGACAGTCACAGCATACTATGCACATTGCTAACGCAGAATATTTTCTTTATAGAGACTTAATGTAGGG
>NW_010193175.1:29959-68446 GCF_000695765.1 Mesitornis unicolor
AACGACAGTGTAGGGGCTTTTCCATTTATGTCAGGGTATAATATAAGTAGTTGATAGTGATTTATGAGTCCTACAAAGCTTGAAACTTGTCTTCCTGGAAACTGCTCCTCCGAGGCAATGCAGTTAGCAGTTCTCTAAATGGAACTAGTAGCTCTGTGTATTTCATTGAGGAATGATAAAGAGTACAGATCCTGAATGCTAGATTAGCATCCTTTTCTCTGGTGCAACTGGATAGACTCTCTGGGTTTTCAGGGCTTTGATGCAAAGTGTAATTTTTCTTAAAGATTTTTATTTGTGTTATTAGAGGAGAGTTTAGTTACATGGATCTTGATGGATAATTATATAACTATTTTTGATATATCAATTTTTCATGTAAATATATGAAGCTACAAACTTTGTTTTGAACAACTACATTAAAAAAATTAAATGCAGTTAATATTCAAAATGAAAAGTAGGTGTGTCCTAGGTTCTCTTATGGGATGAGATAGAAAGAAATAAAAAATAGCAGGATTTGGATGAAACATTAAAGTGAATAATCATCTTACATACCAGTCCTGCTAAGTGCCTTCTCCTTATAATGAATGATATGGAAGATGAGGAGACTCAGCATCAGTCTGGATGAGGCTGTAAATGCTGTTTATCTCCATTATCTCTCTATTCATTAATTTCATTTCAAATTTTGAGATCCTCACTTTTAGGAAGCGCAGCCATACAGGATAGCGAAGAGGGTTTCTATGCTGGTTATTGTTACATCTTTCCTGATCTTTACGAGATTAGACAATGTCTTGTGAATTCATATAAATTTTGATTACACTGTCATTATGTGTGCTCTGGGTTTTTTGCAGAAGAAGAATGAGATGATCAAGTTGGTATTCTGTGAATACTTAACAAGATTGCAACATGGTGCTTTTATTGGAGAAGGAGATTTAATTTAAAAGATCAGATGTGTTTTTCTTAAATGCTGAACTGATGATTCCTTTTATTTAGCTTTTGTTTTTTGAATGTGTCATTTAGGAAAATTAACAGAGGTCCACTGTTCACTGGAACTGTGGTTTGTCTGACAGTGAGCACTCAAGACGATGTAGTGATTTTTATATTGTGAGATTTTCTTCCCTCTTTATTTGATACTTCTGTATTTTGACTGTCCAACTTTTATAAAACATAATTTTAATGAAAACAAGCTAGCAATTCAGTGAGTATCACAATATGTAAAAGTAACTTGAACTGGATGGGAAAATACAAAAAAACTTTAGCATTACATTTACAGTACAATGTGGATAGCTAAATAATGATCTTTTCTCTCGCAGTTGTTCCCTAGTCATGATTGTAACATGTTGCCTTGTAGCCATGTTGTTGTAGGGCAAGCAAAGTTCTCTAATGCACCTTCAATAGTGCTTAATTACCGTGCAGATGAGGGAAGAGCCTTTTCATAGACCATGTTTCCCTAAAGATAGGGGCATATATCTTTAAGAAGCTAAGATAAAGAATACTAATTATTTGTTGCACCTGTTTATAAAACAGGTATTAAAAAAAAAAAGAAAAAAAAAAAGAAAATGGATCAGTGGGAATCATAGCTCCAGGAAAAAAAAAGTGCCCACTGCATATTTTAGAAAAGACAGAAGTCACTGGAATTATTAGGAGTGAGTTTTACGTGTTAGTGCCTGATCTGTGTTTACTAGGCATCTGGAGTATTTCACTGGATTTGGAATTTACAGAGATGTAAGAACCAAATCTGACTTCAGAATTTTTACGTTCAAACCTTTTTAACTGTCTTACACTTTGCTGCTCCTCCCAAATATGCATATATTGTCAGCTTCCTGGACTTGTGAACTGCTTAAGAAAAGGAGGTTAGTGTGTAAGAATGTAATACATATATATTTTTTATTATCAAGTTAAGCAGCTATGTTTAGAATGGCTGAAAGGAGAGTAGATTGCACGGTGGTCTCTGGGATCTTCACCTGGACCTGGTCCTCATTTTAAATGGGCTCTCATAACAAGCTTGGAATGATTCAGATGAGGGTCTGTAATGCTCATAGACAGATGCTTCTGATACCTACATATAAAAAGCAGATTAATGTAATACCTGGTTAAGAAACAATAATAGAAATAGTACCTAAGCATCATGAATGTTAGAAATGTGGACTGGTCCTAAAGCTTATTCAAAAATTTCTACTTTAACCATTTTATTTTAGGGCATATCTTAAGGGTATTTCAAAAAACAAAATGATGGCTTTACAGTGGTGTGTTCTGGATAAAGTATTATTAACACCATAGATGTTAGTAGAAATAAGTTTTTTATTTCAAGGTCTAAAGACTGGTATTCCTACTGGAGCATAAGGTATCTTGGTTACTGTGTTGCATCTGGAAGCTCTGGTTCAATATGATGGTAATAAGAAGGGTATTCACACTTTGTAAAACACCGCTTAAAATGCCATTTACTGGAGTTAACACTGTAAAGAAGGTTTTTTGAGCTCTTACAGGATTTTCATAAAAGAAAACAGTTCTATTAATAATTTCTACTGTCAAAATAAGAAGAATATTCACATGAGAACTTCCTTCTGCGTTTTTAGATAAAAGCAAGGACACACAGGCGGTGTAATCACTGGCACTGAGCAGGAGCTGCCTCTGTTACTGTGGGTGGGCTCAGCTTATCCTGTAGCTGAGGGATGCACCTGATGGCAGAGCTATAGGTGTAGCACAGCACAGGCATGCACCTACTCAGGTTAACTGTTGTGTGGATTGCTCACTCCTCCGTGTACAAAGGTTGTCAGGTTATGATCACTACAGTTACAGTTTAGGAATTAGAAGATTCACTTGGTGCAGTCAAAACATAAAGAAATAATGTGTTACATTGTAGAAGTAGTTAATGCTATTTTTTATGCTCGGTTTGAGATTCAGTTTCAGTCTTGCTAATAAGGTCTGGACTCTGATTCCTGCCTAGCTCCTGTTCTGTCTGAGACTGACATTTTCATCAGTTCATTCTCAGTGATGGAAATAAATGTCAGCATGCTGTATAACAGTCTCTGATAGTGTTATTTCTGTTTGGTTTTTTTACTGTTTTTTTTGGTGACTTGAGGCCCAAAAGCTGTACCTTGGAATTTATCTGATGGGTTTCAAAGAACCAGGGCCCACACTTCCTGTGTTATAAGCTGGTTACTTCAAAAGTGGTAACAGTGGGCTTGCACATCTCAAACTAAGTGTAATTTAAACACAGTGGCTGTATTTGCTCATCTCTTTTGGAATGGTGATAAAAGTTATTTAGGTCAGTGAGCCATAGCATTATGCAGCACTTAAAACTACAGGCTGTTAGGAGGGTGTAGTGGCGTCCCACCTCTTACTTGGAGGCACATTCAGTTTCTTCCTATGCCTTGAAGCAGGAGCTGGACCTGAAGTTCCTCCCTCTTAAGTGCCTTGCCTGATTATGCAGCCATTTACACTTTCTGTCTTTCCAGACTCTTACCACATGAATTCCTGCCTGCTTTAGGTCACAGAAAGGGTGCAGCCCTAGACAATGCAGCCTTCTCTTTGGAGTGGTCACCTATGACAACCTGGATTGTTTCCTGCTGCCATGCACTAAGCCATGGCATTAACAATGATCACTGCTTATGGGTATCCCCTTCAGCTCTTCTTGAAAGATAACCCCATCCTTTGTTCTTTGGGAGAAAGATCATGACCACAGGAGATTTCAGCTATGAATGAGGCATCTTTTTCCATTAATTTTTGTCGTTGTCCTAGTGTTAAGCTTTATGTAGGTACCTTAGGTGGCTTTGCTTTATTTGCTCTTTTGGTTTCTTTTCTGGAAGGCCTCAGTGTTTTTGATTCCGAAAAACAACCAAAATATTAATCTGTCACTAATTTTATTGGATCTGGGCAATTTGTAGCCATCTAAATATATATGTCCAATTTAAGCCATTTCCCTAGACTTTCTTCAGAGTTAATGGAAAAGAAGAGGCACAACCAGCTATGATTCATCCTGTTACTTTGGGCATATATTGTATGACATAATGAATAGTTTTTTGGAGGTGTCTCTGTGGTGGCCCGTGGTGGAACTGAGAAGACTAATGTCAACTAAATGTCTTTTAGACTGCTAAAGTAGCTGCAGTGAAGTCTCAGCTAAATGTTTTGCTGAAGGAAATTAAAAACCCCTATGGCAAAGAAGGAATTGACAGTTTGCACTCTTGACCATTTTACTGCTAGCTTGGAAAACAATTTTTTAATTGGGTGTTTACCCAACCATCCTACTCCTTTTCATATAATTGGATTTCAGTATATGATATGGATTATGTAATCTGTATGTTCATTTCACATTCTGTTAGTTACTTTTATATAATGAGAGCTTCTCAGCCATGACCTTTCATCAGAAGACTAATCACATGAAGAATATTCTTTGAATACTGGAAAAAACCTACCAGGAATGTGCATGCCAAAGAATAATTAAATACTTTTTGCAGAAGGAAGCAGAGAGCAGGACATACGCAAGGAATTTGTGACTAATCATTGAATTTATTCTGTAAATGTATAGAAAATAAAATGTACTGTGTTGAAGTACTCAAGCGCTAGAATATTAATCTCACCAATAGATCTTTCAGGGAGACAGCAGAATCATCTTTGTGTCTAAACAATCGTTGAATCATTCTTTAAACAAGAGTTAAAATAAGTTACTGTTGATGGTAGTATTGTCTCACCTTTGTTTGCTGAGGATTCGCTTCAGTGCTTTTAGGTTGGTAAGTCCTCTGATGATCCCTGGAATGTGTAGTTTAATTTGCATGTAACTGTTCCTGTAGACGTCTGTTTTCAGTTAAGCATGTTATTTTTTTACTCTGCTTTATGCAGCTTGCACAGATTCTTTCTATGTAGGTCCAGCTTCTAAAGCTTCATAGGGAAAATGCTCATATTAGAAATAAACTTAACAAAAACCTAACACGATGGTGAGGCTAAGAAATTTGTTGTGTGACTGTTCTTATGTCATTAATGTTTATAATGGCACTAATAATACAAAAATATTCCAAATTCAAATATTTCTTTAGAATGCATCTCCTTTCATACGTTTGCATCATCTGCACATAGGTGTGGTCTTTTTGACAAGCAATTAAAGCGCTGAATAAATTCACATTATTGGAAACTTCCTAAAACCTGAAATTTTCTCTGAGATAAAACATAAAGTCTCCATTAATCTTTATTATCTACTCTAAAGATCTGGAAGGTCAAGGTTCATCCAAGAAACTCCTAACTCAGTTATGTGAAGTTGAAGTGCAGTCCTGCAAAACTCATTAATAACTCCCACAAAAAGGAACCTATCTTTCTCCACTAATTTTTGGAAAAGTCTTAAGTACCTAATTTAAATTTCAATTGAATGTCCAAAATTAGGAGAGATGTACTCAGGCATACTTTTCCAGATGATAATTTTTCTTCTGAATGAACATTTGGACTAATTTTTTGATAGCTTAACTTTTCCATCCCACATAGCATCATCTGTCATTAAACAGTTACATATTCCATATTCTGTTGCTGATCAGAACATGTTCACTAGTTTGAACCATTGAGTTAGCTGTAGTGGTTATCAGTAGTCACTATTTTCAGCAGTAATTAGAACTTTATAATAGCAGAGGTTCTTTCAGGCCTGCTACGTTGACACTTGCTGTTTACAAGAGGAGTGCATTACTACAAATGCAGTGCTTCTCATCTTGAATATTTAGGACTAGGTGGTATATTTGGAACAGCAAGTAAATTGGAGACTAAGGGTCTGGCTTAATCATGTCAGACTAGTAATGCTGCAACTGGAGAAGAAGTGACAAGAGAAGCAGAAGAGAATGAAGTTGACCCAAATATAGTTTGCAGAAAACATTTATCAAGTGTGAAATTTTATATTTTCCCTCTTTTTTTCTTTAGAAAACACACTCCTTATCCATAGAGGGAAAACCAGACAGAATCTAATCACTTCTCATGTTAAGTAGGTTACACAATGTCACCAAACTGTCTGTGTACCAAACATAGTGTCTGTTTGCTAGGGTTTTTCCTAAAGCACTATTCTGAAATCTGGTATCAGTAATCTGTTTAGCACATCTCTATGTGAGAAAATTTATTAACCTTGATAGCTAACTTACTTGCTTGTTTAAAGAAATAGGATAAACAAGTGTAACAACAGATGCTTTTTGAAACACGTTATCTTAGTTTCAATCAGTTATTGGGCAATAATACAAATACAACAGCAGTTGAGGATGTATGGCCTTCTGGTCAAAAATTCAGAAAACATTTCTGGTTTGGTTTAAAATAGAATTTATTTTAAATATTTCAATAATATATGGTGCCCTAGAGATGTACTTGATATGATCCAGAAGTTTTAAACTTCCTTGTATAAAGTTCTATTTGAATATGATTGTAATTTTTAAAAGTTCTCTTTTGCCTTAAACAAAATAGGAACACATATAAAACAAGCTTTCTGTAGTAAGCTCTCTGATAATGACATCAAGAATCTGTGATAATAAGAAAAGAATCTGGAATGATTAAAAAATAAAAGCTGGACCAAAGAATTAGTGAGGAGACAGGACAGAAAGCAAGTAATCAGCAGAGAAAAAGTTCTTTAAAAACTACCTTTAAATGTTGCAATACAGTTCATGTTATGAAATAAATAAATCAGATTCATATTGTTTCCGAAAATGTTCCAGCAATTGAGGTCAGTCTTTTGATGAAGCTGTATTTTGTGGGAGTTTTACTACTACTACCATTTGAACACAGTGGTGCTAGTAAGGAAGCAGGAGGAGAAGATGCTGAGGTACAGTAAATCTGTTAACTACATATTCAGATACAAAAGCTAAAGAAAAGTACTGCTCCACTTAAGATGACGTTGGGGGAACAGAATGGACAATAAGGTGATGAAGGCATTTTAAACACTACCTGCCATCTGTCTCTAACTGTAATGGAGCATGTTTCTGCTAACTAATTTGTGGACTTCTGCATTGCAGAAGCCTTGACAGCTGGAAAGAGCAAAGAAGAACATTGAAGCACCCATTCTGGACAGAATTTTGAGGTGCTATTGGTGTGGTATGGAATACATAGCTTATAACAAACTTATGCATGAAGACATTCTAATATAAAAGTTTTTTGAATACCCACAGTTGAACATATCTTTTGCACCGTGCAGAGCAGTGATAAGAAAACTACAATTCAATTTTGGTAACATTTTTTTCAGCCATCTTGCACAAGCAGAAATGAGACTGAAAGCAAAGACCAATCAGAGCAAAGTGCTCCATTTATATTTTGACATTTTTTGAAGCCTAGTATTTTTATCAGATGTTCAGAAGGGAAATGTATTAGTTTGGGTACACAGCAAATCTAGTGCTCCTCTAGGTTTAACTGGCAGGCATCACTAGACAAGACATAGTGACAATATGACAAATTACAAAGACAAAACATTGAGGCCTTCGTCAAAAATTATATTCTCTTTTATTTAGAATTTTTATTTCCTCTTCTGGTTTTCTTCAAATGCTCTGCTGACCAATTTAGAATGGCTCCAGGACCCTGCTGGGAACCTGTTGTTCGATGTTTTGGTATAGCAAACACTTTTCTCTGTATCCAGCCTGCATTTTTCCAAGTGCAATTAGCTACTTACAGAGTAGTATCACCAAAAAGCTCTTCTCTTCCTCCCACCCCACTGTATTCTATGAATAAGCATATTTTCAACAGCTGTCTGACCATGCTGTCAGATTTTTTTCCACAGATATGATTTTAAAACTTCAGGAAAATCTTTGGATAGTCCAGAATATTTCTTGTTATTGTATCGCTCGTCATGTATTTCAGCTTCTAAATCACAGAAAAGCAGTAGCTACCTGGCTACTTCTTGAGCCCTTAACAGTGCCTTCCATAAGAAATCTTTGTTGCACAAATGTGTATGAATCACATAGAAAGGTACTTTGGCATGTCATATATTTTCTCCACTCTGACTAGCCATCTTAGTACATAATAATGACTACTCTCTACCATCCTTATCAGATGTACCGGCTGAATTAATCACTGCACATCTTCAATAGAACTTTCCTAAACTGCAGTTTATGTAAGTGGTACTTCCATGGTGCTTTCATGGAAACTAGAACAAGGAGTTTCTGTTTCCTGTCATAATTTTCTAGGTGGTTCCTCACAAGTAATTGATTTACTTCGCCCTCCAGTGTTAGTACATAAAGATGGAATACTACTTGTCTTTGAAGATTTTTGGAAAAGAAGGGATCCCTAAACCACCATCACTAATGTGAATACAGAAAGATATAGATGTAAATAGAGTAGATAAAAGGTGTTTATTTCCATTAACATAGATCAGAATATTTCCCAATTCTCATGTACCGCTTACATTGTGGAGTGGTCTTGGAGATTGAGAATTGGATTCCTTTCCAAAGGAATCACAGCGTATGGGACCAGCCTTGATCTGGTCAGGAATATAAAATTTTCTGGGAGATTTAATATGAAGCAGATATCCAATACAATCCATTTTGCAATACAGATCTTCTTTCAGTCCTGAAGAGAGAGAGAACCCACCAAGCATGGACTTAGTTTTTTGTCTTTGATTCATTGCTGCCATATTACAGAAAGTTGTAGTCTTCTTGTGAGAATGAGAGCTTTGCAATCTCTACTAAAGCACACAGTAGTACTTGTGTCCTGTCTTTATGTAGTGTAACTCTGTCTAATTTGTCAAGACCTAGATCATCTGTAGTAATTGCCTGATGGTCAGCAAGCCCCAGTGGTGCTGGGAGTGAATTATGGATTCTATGTGCTACAGACAGAATCATGGAATGGCAGGGGTTGGAAGTGATCTCTGAAGATCATCTAGTCCAAACCTACTGCTAGAGCAGGATCACCTAGAGGACATCACACAGGAACACATCCAAGTGATGTTTTGGGTTTTGAATGTCTCCAGACAAGGAGTCTCCACAGCCTCTCTGGGCAGCCTGTTCCAGTGCTCTGTCACCCTCACAGTAAAGATGATTTTATCTATGTCTAGGTTGAACCTCCTGTGTTGTACTTTGTGATCATTGCCCCTTGTCCTGTCTCTAGGCACAACCGAGAAGAATCTGGTCCCATCTTCCTGACACCTGCCCTTTAGATATTTATAAGCATTAATGACATCCCCTCTCAGTGTTCTCCAGGCTAAACAGACCTAGCACTCTCAGCGTTTTCTCATATTGGAGGTGCTCTAGTCACCTCATCATCTCAGTGGCTCTCCGCTGGGCTCTCTCCAGTAGTTCCTTGTCTTTCTTGAACTGGGGAGTCCAGAACTTGGTGCAGTATTCCATATGTGGCCTCACCAGGGCAGAGTAAAGTGGGGGGATAATCTCCCTCAGCTTACTGGCCACACTCTTCTTAATGCACCCCAGGATGCCATTGGCCGCCTTGGCTGTGAGGACACATAGGTGGCTCATGGCCGTCCTGCTGTCCACCAGGACTCCCAGGTCATTTTCCCCTGAGTTGCTCTCCAGTAGATCAGTCTCCTTCCTGTACAGATACATGGGGTTGTTCTTCCCCAAATGCGGTATCCTATACTTGCCCTTGTTGAATTTCATTAACTTTTTCCCTGCCCAACCTTTCAACTTGTCCAGGTCATGCTGAATGGCAGCACAGCCTTCTAGTGTGTCAGCCACTCCTCCCAGCTTTGTGTCATTGGCAAATTTACTGAGGGTGCACTCTGTCCCATCGTCAAGGTCATTGATAAATATATTAAACAGAGCTGGATTCAGTACCGATGCCTGAGAAACACCACTAGATACGGATCTCCAACGAGATTCTACCCCACTGACTGCAGTTCTCTGAGTTCTGCCCTTCAGCCAGTTCCCAATCCACTTCACTATCCAATCATTAAATCCACACTTCTTATGTTTGTCTGTGAGGATGCCATGGGAGACAGTGTCAAAAGCCTTGCTGAAGTCAAGGTAGACCACATCCACTGCCCTCCCCTCATCAATCCACTCAGTTATGCCCTGTAAAAGGCTATCAGATTGGTCCAGCATGACTTCCCGTTGGTGAATCTATATTGACTACTCCTGATAACCCTGACTAGTGATACAGACATGAATTAAACTTGTAAACATAATTTATAACATTATATTAGGCTGTGGGTGCCAGTCAGGGTTCAGCCAAAGGATTGTATAGTTCAGAATAAGCTGACTACCTGAGAGTATATCCAGAGCCTTGGAATAGTTTTACAACTTGCACTGAATTGCATGCAGCTGTTAGTGCTTTGAGGCAGCTAATTTAATGCTGGTACATTAGCATAAGATGCAGTCACACTTATGATCTGGAAGGGAAATACTATTTTGATATTATCATGATTTGCTGGAGGCAGGGTTATATCAAAGTAAGAAAAGAGTCTCAGAGACTCTCAGAGTTCAAAAACCATGGCGGCTTTTGCTAAAATCTTCTTTTTCCGGTTCTTCAAGACTTAGAGTTATTGCTATGTCTGTAAATAATACAGAGGACATTTTCTGGACCTGAGGCAAAAAGAATCGGACTGGCAGACCCACACTGTATAACACATGGCCCTGAGTCTCTGCAGCCCTCATGTGATGTCTCTGGTCATGTGATATTAAGCATAATATTTTAAGGTGATTATTTTTAATTCAAACTATTTGAAGTAATCCAAGGACTGCAGTGAAGCTCATCAGAAAGGTGAGCTAAAGGTTAAACTAAAGGAATGTGTTGCATTCTTGGTTCCATCCATATTGGTCTGTCAGTGTGCTCTGGCACATTTTAATTCCTGAATCATTGTCTCAGAGTGTTTAGCTGGCATTAAGTGAAACTGTGCCAGGGAGCAGGCTAAAAAGTCCCCACCAGGTACTGCTGCAGAGCCGTACTAGAGGTTGTGCCATGAACCTCTGGAGCTTAATGGTAGAGACATAACTTAGGACAGTTGGAGACTGCTTTTCAATTTCAGTTGCCATTGTCTTTCAGCATAGTTAAAGCTGTGCAGAGGTTTTTGTCATGCGTCATGTCAAAGGCTGTAATAGCATGTATTGGCATTTCATTCTTATTAGAATTTTATGAACATTGCCTCTACTAGTGGCAGTCTTACCTGCTTTGGTACAATGAGATGTGGGGTCAGGTTTAAGAAATACAACTGTTAGTAATTCACTACTGCATACTTTGGAATACAAAAATGTATTTACATATTTTCTATTTCACCATGTACACTACTGACGTTCTTTAATAAAGAACCGTATTTAAAACTTCGGAGTATGTTTAAAAAGAACAGGCAATCCCTTCCTCTTCCTTCCAACTAGTTATTGCTAATTTTGTTGTAATCACCTAACTCTATGAATGAATCCTTAGGTCAGTGAAAGTCACAATTTTAAATACATTCATTGACTTGTAATTCTACCGAGGAGATAAATTTGTAGCATTAAGAGTAGGAGAGCTAGCCTAATATTTTTAATTTCTTTTACATATTTTTGTATGTTCCTACATATATACAGATATCTACAAATATAATATCTTAGACATTTATATATAAAAATAGGTAAAAATATCTCTCCATACTCCGAACTGCAGTCTCTTTTTCATCTCTCTTCAGAAAAGATTTTGTACATACCAGAATCTCATGATGAACAGAAGGAAAATGAATAACTATAAAAATAATGTGTGGACAAAAACAATTGCTATTCTCATTATGTATCATTCTTTTAATTTTCTTCACCAGGTCTCAATTTATCCTGCACAAGCACCAGGGTTTAAGTCACATTTTAAAATACCACTGTTTTGCTCATTTTCTAACTAGATACTGTCCTTGAGTAATAAAACGTCTAGTACAATTCCAGATTTTAAAATGTTCACTTACACTCAAAAATATTTGTCATCTCCAGAAGGTACATTATATCATGCAAGAACTGTGATACCCTGGTTGTTCAGCATCAGTACTTTTATTTAGAAGCGGGCATGGTGGGGTTAGATAATGGTTGGACTTGATCTTAAAGTCCTTTTCCAACCATAATGGTTCTGTGATTCTGTGATTTCTGTTTACTTCTGGGTACTTAATTTGAAGTAGTTTACTATTCTGCAGTGACCTTGCTGCCGAGCAGATGTATGTTCTATGGTACAATAGTTATCCTGAACATACATGTGTGATAAATTTTCAGTTTGCTTAGGAACACTGCAGCTTCAGATTTAGGTAAACTTCTCACGTCCCTCCATCTTAATCTCAAGGGCCTCGTCTTGTATTGCAATTGAAATTATTGCCTCCTGACCTGGTGAGGAAGACTTTTGACACAAAACACCATACATCCACTTGTTGATGTTCTAATTTTCATGCAAGCACCTTACGTTATTTACTACATTCTCAGTAGAAAGCTCAACTTGGTCATTATGCACAGAACAAAGTTCCTTTGAAAATCATTTTGTAGCAATTATTTCCAACTCAAATGCGTATGGTCTAAATGGTTTTGTAGAAACACTTAAAGATAAAAAATCAAAAAAAGATTCAACTGAAGTGTGTACAAGACAGCTAGTAGGCTTGATACTGTCATAGGCATATTTTATGACAGTGTAAACACTGTATTAGACTGGTATCCATTATCAAGTTTTTTGTATTAGATCATTGAATGAAAATCATTCAGTGACTCATCTTTGTGATACCTCTGTTTCTAGTGCTACATATGTAGCTTTTACAGCCCTCTGTCCTTGTGCTTCACCATTAGATACATACTAATGTCTTTTTCCTCCCCTTTGGATAGGACACTTCCCATTTTCTCACTATGCTGCTAACTTCAAAGATGTCGGATAAATGTGATTTTCCCTGACATCCAACTGATCCTTCAGAGGAGGGAAGAGAAGTAGGAGAGGTCAATAGCAGTGTTTTATTCAGTTGCCAATGTGTAGCAAAATACAGCACATATTTCATCAAGTAATTGATCATGTCTTTCTTTTTCCATGATGAGGTAGTTGAAATATAAAACATAAAACTAAGAAGAGAAATAATATATATTTAACTTCTCTGAAGCATCTTTTGATAATTTATAAAAACATTGCCCCTATTATTCAAAGGTGAAAACTGAAGTTGAAAGAAATTAAGTGACTTTTTCTGAAATCACGTATTATTCAGCATAACATAAAATTAGGTCATATTGTTCTGATTCTGGTGCACAGTTCAACAGAGTGAGAACTCTGCCTCAGAAAGACTTGGGGGAAAATAGAGTCAGTAATTCAAGACTTCTCCAGTATTCCTTCTATTTTAAGGTACATGCTTTATATAGATTTCTTATGCATTTTGTTATACCTTCTAAACACTTCTAGGCAACCATGTGCAAATTTTCACGTCTTTCATCTTTTACTAGTAAATTAATTATGTTAAAAATAAAAGTCTTAAGGAAAGATTATTAATAGAAACTGTAATCTTACCATATGAGAATAGCTTTCGTAAATATTTTTTTCGAAGAAGAATGGAGGCATAAGGCGGATAGAGAGTTTTTGTCAGCAAGATTATGTATTTAGCACTAAAGGTTTTTATATGGAGATTTTCTGAAATGTTGTCCCAGAAGGGATCACTTGCTGGTAAAAGCTTTATATGAAATCCCATGGAAATAGAACTTTAATCTATCAAGCTAATCTAAATAATTTAGGCAGGTTTATTTACAGAAAGATTTTCACAGCACAAAATAAAGATTCTGGAAGCAGAATGCTTGTGGTCTCTTTTGGATTAGGCTAGATCTTGAAATGCCATTTCAAAGATGTGGTTTTGGGGTTGTTTTTTGTTTGTTTGTTTGTGTCTCTGTTTGTTTGGTGGTGGTTTTTGTTTGTTTGGGGATTTTTTTTTCTGTGAATGTCTTCCCCTAGTCCACTGTTTGGTGATTTTTTTCCTTAAAAATCAGTTGTTTCCTTTCAGACATCTATTCATACTTTTTTGCTTTTTTGAAACTCTTATTTTGAAGAAAAAAGTGAATGAAGAGTTTTGGTGAAAATGAAGTTAAAGGAATGTGATAGTTCTCCTGCTGGCAACTAAGAGAATTAAATAACACGAAGAGTTGTGTGAGTTTGTCTACTTTCTCTTTGGGTAAACCATCTTGCAGTTCACTGATGTGGCATATCCCTTTTCTAAACATTCCCAGAGCACATATGTTCAGACCTCCCTGCCTTACTTTTCTATATTTGGACCCTGAAGCTTGTTTTGCCAACAGATGAGAAGCAGAAGCTTTCAGTCATATGTCCCACTTTCGGAGACGTGCAATCCAATTTCTAAGCAGTTACCACTGTTGCTGTATTAGCCTGGTACAGTACAATTTAAACAGGCAGTCGATTTTGTTTCTTGTCATGGCAAGAAGAAAATGTAGTAGTAGTGAAGTTTTCGGTAAAGCTATGTTAGAATGGCATTATTTTTGAAAAGCCTTTTAACAGAGGACAGTCTTCAGCTACAAGGTATATGTTCAATATAACTTGCTCCAATCTGGCTGTTTCCCTGATTTTTCTGTTGGAACATGAATTGAGTTTATTGATGCTTTCTCTTCCCAAATAATTTGTATCTGTATTAGTTTTCATACTGACACTTAACAGCAGTTCTAACTTGGTGAGCCAAATTCATTACTGCTACAGAAAGATGGATACAATGTCACATATTGCAGTAAGGTTCTGTATTCTTTTGCCAGTAATAAACCTGGACCTCTCTCTGGTTACTTACTTATTTTTAAGCTTTGACAATAAACGATTTTTTGGTGAGTTGTCTTTTATTATATACTAAGACAGTCCTTTTGGCATCAAAATTTTTAAAGGACATAATTATATTTGGTTTGTCTTAAATTTTATCTATTTTGTTGTTTTTTTTCTTGGGCGTGCATGTGTTTAGTGCAGTGATCACTATGGCTTTATCTATAGAAAAGTGTGAAATGGTGGCTAATGCAAATATCAGCTGAATATCCTGTATGTCAATTTACATTTTATTCATGCAGCAGGATTAGGTAATATCCCTCTTTTTCAGTGTTCTTTAATTATATTACAGGTCAAAACTTTGGCTGATAGTTCACTTAACTAAGCATCTAATCAAATGAGCTTTCTTCTGAGAGAAAGAGAAATGTTCCAATCCGTCAGTCTTTTCCAAACATTGATGATAAATTCCAACATCCTAGATTCTTATTTTTCAGTTTCTACAGAGTTAAGCTAGATGGCTATGTAAAATAAACATTTTTAAAAAGATATTTTGATAGTCACTTATTCTCAGTAAACTTATTGTTTAGTACAATTTTATGTTGCTCTACTGGTATTTTATTTCTTCATAAAGGCAAGATACATTTCAGGAACATTACATTTAAATGTTAAGCAGCCAAACTAGCAAAAATGTTCCTTCCTTCCTGGAGTAAAACATCTGCTGAAACTACTGAGGAGTCTGTTTTCTCTTAATAATATGATGCATATATTACTTCTATTGATTGAGTTACGTGTGCATTGAAGAAGAGAATAAAATTCTAAGGAAGCCTGAAGATACTTTTTCTGATCTAGCTTTCTGATGTGTTTACAGATGAGGATGAGAATTACTAAGCAGTTTGTCTATAGATTTCTATTATCATTACTTGTAAGTGTGACAATATATGGACCTTGTATTGGAAAGAAAAGTATTGTTCCAGTGCCATTTATGTTTAAATGCAGCAGTTGTTTTCCATCTCTTCCAAAGACAATGATTGGTTGCAGCTCCTCTCTTCAGGATTTGGATAGTATAATTTCTTTTTCTACTGTTCAATTACAGTATTGTGGTACTGTTCATGACGCTAGCCTTGGGGAAAGGTAGTGATGAGAAATGTTGCCTTCTACACTTAGGCCCTTCACACAGAAATCTACTGCATAGCAAAAGGACACCCTAGTTTTGGAGTGTACTTGAAATCTGTTTCCCCAAATTTAAGTACAACAGCCAGGCTTGGGGCTAGACACAATCTTTTCCTCATATGGAAATCAGTTGTCATAAAATAAAATACTCCTGCCTGGCATACATTTGGCTTTGGGAAAAAAAAAGTCCTTAACTCTGAAGGTGTAAGGCATTTTAAGAATCACTATTCAGCAATAGACTTGAAGAGTTTTTAGTATATTTGTACTTTAGCAATACTTCTTTTTCCTTGTTGTGAATTATGATAATATATTTAAGACCTGGAAGGCTTTCTTGTAAGAGGGAGAAGAGACAATGAAATGTTTATCTCCCATTTTAAAGTCAACTGATCTCCAGTTCATGCTGCTTCAGATGATTCTGTAGGTGATTAGAAACATGCTGGAGAAAATGTGCATGTATGTCATGGATATGTTCATTACCAGACCTCATTTGAAGTATTGTACTGTTCTCAATTTTGCTATGACAGCCATTCATAAAAGATTTGATGGGAGAATTATATGCTTCTTGCAAGCATACTTCTCTGGCCAGTTTCACAGAGGAATCTCCATTCATTTGAATGTACTGGAGTAGTAGAGAGTACTGAGAGCAAATGAAATAGCTGAGCTAACAAGTCAATTTGTAGCAATGCATACAGGCTATTTGGATTGGCTTCTTATTTCTTTTTCCTCTTAAAATGACTAAGTACTGGTATATTCAGCTGTGCAGGTGTTGGAATACTTTGTTTCTTCTCAGTTAGTCAGGGCCACAGTTAATACAATAACTGCTTTTTAGGGAGAAGTGTGAGGAGCAGAAATTTGCACTGTTGGGAACTTTGGGTGAAAAGTATTTTAAACGGTTGTTACTCTGTATGCAAACAAGGAGCTGAATTTAACTTATGTTGAAGTACTGTAATGCTAGATGAGCTTCTGTAAAACCCAAGTGACACCTTTGTCAAAAATGACAGGATGTCTAAAATCTGACATTTATATGATAATGTTGATGTTTTTCCACCGCTGTGCTGTCCAAGGAATTTGAGAAACTTCTGCTCTTGTACAACAGTGCAGTGTAGACATATGGCTTTGCTCAACCACTGAAGATGATGCGTTGTCAAAGATATGTGCCAGCACTTGTTTCACCAAATAGTTTACTATGGGGAGCAGAGAATCCAACTTGGTTATCAAAATTTTATGTTTTGAGAGAGCATGAGAAATTATAAACTGGTATGTTTCCATGCCAACACCATTTCTTATTTTTGGTTATCTTCATGATTTATCTTTGCCATTCATGAAACTACGAAGCAGACCATTTTATGTTTAACCATTATGAAACTTATTTGCCTCATCTTCACCACAGAAAATTCACACAACTGCAATTGCTGCCCTGTGTAATTTGTATAGTACCTAAACTATCTTATATTGCTAAGGCCAGCATATTTTTAAAGTAATCAGTCTGATTAAGTGATATTTAATGACATTATTAAGTGATGACCAGGCTTCAGTGGTATTTCATGTTAACAGTTAGATAAGTAAAGTTTTAAACTAGGTGATATTAGGACAAGATTAGCAACACAGAGGTCAATTTTCTGTTCTTCACTGTGCATATATGAGTAACCATAAGCAAAAATGTTGGATTCTTTTGAGCACCTCTGATTTGGGATTTTTCGTTTCAGGTACTGCATAATTTTCATGGTTCCAGGTACTGCATAATTTTCAATACAATCACATATTACATGTCTTTTCTAATAAATAGATAAACCAACTTCTTACCACTATCATAAGAAGAGAAAATCACAGTGAAGTAATCAATCTTCTTCCAACTCACTAAAAAAAGAAAATAAGGAGAGAGAAAGTGTCATATTTTCACATTCTGTAGTCACTGTTGTTGCCTTAGGGCTGCACCAAGCTTGTTACGCTCTCCCCTCTGCAAGATAAGAGGAGAAATCAGATGTGTCTGTAGAGCTGAATACATTACCACTGGACTCTGAATCCCTTGAGCAGGTGATGTGGACACATGCATAGGCACTCCGCATCGCCTCACATTGAAGACAAAGCACTATTTCCCATGTGTTCACAACCTGCTTTGGAGGTATTAGAGTGAAAAATACTTTTCCTTTGTGGATTGTGTGCACTTTGTATGTAAATAGAAAAAATTGAAAATACCTGTTTACTCTTTCACCAGTGCTTTAGGATTTGGCTTCTCTGATGACAGTTAATAAAATTACATAGAAAATGGTTTGTTCCATGAGAAGCAGAACTAACGACACTTGGTTTCTCAGGGATTTGTATTCTTTATCTCTAATCTCTTTCCTTCCTTTCTTCTGCAATAAGCATAGCTCTCTCCTTATGGGAAAACCTCTAGGCAAGAGACTGCACATACTGTGGCTCATTTAGAGCTGTTCAGATATTGATCAGCTGGCCAATACACATATCTGACTGGCCAGCTGGTTGCTGTCAAACAGTGTGTTACGAGCTCTGTTCTCCCTGGATCTCACTTGTAAGATTCTCTATCTTACGAGCCATTTTGTATGAAACTTCTAGAAAAACAATGGACTGTGTTTTTCAAATAGACAGAAATTGTCCAAAAGTTTAAAAAGTTAAGGAGTGCCAGATGGAAAGACAGACATTCAAAGCAATGTTCTACATTTTGTTCCTGTAAGAAATAAGCTAAAAATATGCTACATCAATGTTGTTCATGTCTCAATGTCAGGTACTCAGAAATGAGGAGATATAAGAATGAAGATTGTCTCTGTAGTGTGATTTTAGCCACTTTGTGAATATGCTGTTTTTTAAAACATTAACCATTTGATAACATACTGTATTTTCCATTGTCTTCTTGAGCTTATGTAATTATGAGAACTGCAACTTGCTGAAATATGTTTTATATATTTCTCTGAGATTTCACACACAAATGTCCAAGTCCTAAATTCAGGTTCTTGCAGTGAAACGTGCACACACACAGGCACATAAGCATAAGCAAAATCTTGGCAGTGTTTTGTTTTAAAGTATCACTACTTCTTGCAGAGATATTTAAGATTAGTAGCTATTGATTTAGCTTGTTTCTGCTCTCATTTAATTGACATAAACAGAGGTTACTCTAAAGTTAATCAATAGGGAGCCCTGACCTATGTTAAGTTTGATTTACATAGAATTTAAACACAGAATGCAGATTTTTTTGGTAATTTTCATGTGAATGGCAATGTGTTTCACAGTAATAAGTAGATACAGGGAGCTGGAATAAAAAGTTTGCAAATCCTAAGATTAGTTCTGATGTGGCTAAGGTCATTGTGAGACAATAATGGTGTAAGTAGTAGCTAAGTGTCTTTGCTTATAGGACATTTTTACATGCCACTTTAGTTATTTTTCTCAAAAAAAAACCCCTCTTTCCTTGGGGGTAAAATTAATCATTTGTCATGGTTTATATTTTATGTAAATAAATATTATTTATAAATATTTATGATGCCTTCTGTATATCAAATGGAGTTTTGGGGTAAAGATTTTCATGGACACACATTAGACCATTTAAATCAACTGTAACATTTCAGATTTGATACAATTTGTACTATGACATCTAAGCCGTTGCTTTTAATTTAGCTGATCTACTTGCCGGAGAGGGAAATACATTTCTTACATGCCTCACCTTGTGAACTATCATGTAATGTGGTTGATTTCGGCACCTGATAGGTGCAATGTCATGCATTTCAAGAGGGACTTCAAGATGGGTGCAGTGATGATCTGTGTCCTCTTAATACATGTAAAAAAATAGCTCCTCAAAGCAAACACTTTTGCTTCCTTCTTTTGCTTCCTTAAAAATATGCATCTTTCTGAAATGACCTTCATCCATTCCTTGCCCTATTTTTCCCTTAGATAAGAGGGATGATCACATTTTTATTCCAAATTGACAATGAAGAATGTAATGCATATATATTCTCTGCAGAGATTATTTCATATTTAGGAAAAATACCTAAAGGGTATATAGGCATAAAGTTGTGCCTTGTCCTTAGACCCAGAGATGTTTTGAAAATTTCTCTGCTGAATGATTATAGTTTGATGAGTGGAACCTCTAAGTCTAGAGACAATGAAGACTAGTAACTGAATACCATTTTGTAGGTATAATGTATGAAGGTGATCAGAATACAATGAGCTTGAGTCTCATCTTTCACTTTGGGAAAACTGAGAGTAATTCTTCTGAAAACAGTAGAATTACATTAAAGTGAAGTTATATCTATAAAAAGGATATAGTCCAGAATAAATTATTCTGCTGTAATTATTTCCAAACAATTCCCATATGGAACTTCTGTTTTGGAAAAAATGTTATTGTATTAAGAATAATTCTAGTCATCTTCTCAGGTAAACCATGCCTAATGCCCTAATACCAGAATTTCTGTAATCTGAGGAGAAAAAGTGGTTTAAGTGTTAGCAGTATTACATAAGAGTTTTGGATATTGAGTTACTAATTTAATTCTAAAATTGCT
Source organism: Mesitornis unicolor (assembly GCF_000695765.1). NCBI lineage: Eukaryota > Metazoa > Chordata > Aves > Mesitornithiformes > Mesitornithidae > Mesitornis > Mesitornis unicolor. The sequence goes on from NW_010193175.1 coordinate 50,248, forward strand.
AATTAGGTGCTTTATGTTGATGCAATTGGTAGTCTCCTTTATCATTATTATATTATAATTTTTTCCTATATCCTCTCCGTATTTGGTGTGTTTACAGCCAAGCTGAAAGCTGTTCATGCAGAGCAGCTCTGGTGAAGCCAGCAGGTCGTGTGTAGGCAGCAAGAATGCCTCTATCCTGCCTCTATGCTGTCCTTGTACCAAATTCTACTGCTGTGCTAATCTTTTCCAGTGATTAGCCTGCTTGTGGGCGTGCATCATTTTATTTATTAACTCTAATTAGGGAGTATGGAGTATTTACAGTTGTTTTGTATGTTTTAAGAGGGTTTCAGTATTGAGCCGTGTTATCTACCGCATTTTAAATGTTTGACAGGACAAGAATACTTTCTTTAGCACAAAATTTTGTACACTATATTGTGTGTAGTACCCTGATCTTAAAATGTGGTTTGTAATTCGCAAAAATACAGACAACAAAAGCCAGTACTATGGTTACTGAGAAATCATTTGTTTGATGAGTTTTAAGATTTGTTTGGACATTAGTGAATTAGCTTGAAATCGAATGAAACAGCTTCTAGGAGGAACTAGTGAATCTGAAGCTGTGAAGGGACAAAGTTTAGACTTCAGACCCTCATTTGCTGGGATGCTGAGATTTGTCATTGTCAATCTGTTCACTTTAGGCAGTGAATGTGACTTGCTAAGGATGTTTTATATCTTGCAAAAGCTTTAAATTTAATGGTAAGAATATGTCTCTGTATGTAAGGTGGAAGTATATTTCACTTTAAAACTTTTGCTCTAAACAATACATAATGAAATATCTCATGTGAAAAAACAGTGGAAGTAGGCCAAGGAGTAATGAACTCATTTAGAGCTTGTCTATTTTGATGTTTAGAAAATGCACTTTTATAGATATATGCCAACTAAACTTGGCATGGAAGAAAAAGGAATATACAAAGAAATAGATTCAATATGAAAATAACCAAATGAAATTTTATTTTGTCGTCATCTTCCCCCCTAGTGTTTTCAGCTTTTTAATTGCAATTATTCCTGACCTATTCATATTACAAATACAGTTAGAACACTACTCTAGCAGAATACAATAAAAAACTGCTTTAATTACCTATCTAAACTCAATCCAAATCTGTGTTAATCTGGGCCATACTTCCTTGGGTATTAATATAATCTGTGTCAAAGGGCTACCTCTTGGTAGAATGAAGCAATACAAGGTAAGAGCATGTTTATGTTTTTAATTTTTTAAATACATTTAGCAATTAATTTATGCAATTTAGAAATTCCTTTGACTGATACCACATATTTGGCAAGTGATTTTCACCAAGAGGGTGAAATCAGTGCTTGCTTGTCAAGCTCAGTTCTCCTCTGAAGTCTGCCCTGACAACACATGTTCATCTTGGCAGGGCTTCGGAGGCAACGCGATAGTAATCCTTTCTGTCCCAGAGTTGCAAATGGTGCTGAAATTGATGCATTGTTAATTTAGATAACAGTCATGGACTGCTACTGTGGTTTTACTTTTCAAATTGTATTTTTCAGGATGAAGAAGCTTGATGTTACGTACGACTAGATGTGTATCTCTGCATGTGTACTTAGCTGTTGGCACACAATTGTGTTTAAAGCACACAGATGGGCAGCTCAGTTCCATTTACCTCTGGTGAGCATTCTGTCATTGGCAGCCGATGTGAGGAAGCCACAGGGACACATCTCCATACAAATATGATTTCAAAAAGGCAATTTTCATTTCTTATGGTGGCTTTACAGAGTTTTCACAAAATTTAATGTGCAGATGACTTGCTACAGCATATTGAAAGTCAAAAGGCCTTATTCAACTTGTGTGTTTAACAGATTATGTGATGTCTCAAAATTAAAGTAACTGCAATTATAAAATGTTATTTGTGTTTAGAGACAGTGGACTTCCTTGCAGAGTTTGTTATTTAATCGTGCAAGACACTCAGCTGCTCTGAAGAAAAAAACTGGCAGACATTAAAAACAATGTGCAATAATTTAATCAGTATAATTGCTATTTAAATGCAGGTTTAAAGTTTTAATGCTTTTGAATTATAGTCCATTATCCTTGCAGTGAGTGAAGTCTATACATTTCAAGAAAGATTGTGAATCTTTGTTAATAAAGCTGTTGCTGTTCTTTAGTACTGATGCTCAGCTAAGCACTGCTTGAGCATGATGTTCATATTACACCAGCTCTGGAGAGAGGAGACTCTTCCATGGGCCAAGGTAATGTAGCTACCCCTTTGGCTACCCTGTGCTGGCCTGTGCCTTGAGGTAGTCTCATAGCCTTTAGTGCCGTTAATGACAGGAGTAGCAAAACTCCCGTCTAGCTCTAACACGGGCCAGTGGAAAAGACATTCTCTTGTTTAGGCTTTGTCCAATTCTGTAACATCCATTCTCTGTATCATTCAGAATAGCAGGTGAAACAGAAGCATCTGTTTGTCCCATAGATCATCATATAGTCTGCACTGATTTATTGTAATTAAAAAATAACTGAAAAAGTAAAAAAAAAAAAATCAGTGACATGAAAGAGGTCATGTGTTAAAATTTTATGAATTAATTTCAAACCCTCCAGTTAACTGAACTATATGTAACTACGAAGTCTAAATAGTCTCTGAATTCATACAATTACATGTTGACATGAGAGATCATATATTTACTCTTTAGGTATTTCATGTGCTGTCACTATTCTTAACTCTTCAATATATCCAAACCAGTAAGTCCCTGGCATTTCTCATTCTAGGGAATTCTTGCTTTTGCAGACACTTTCCACTTGACCTAATACTTGTTAGCTATTCTGTTGGCTTTAATACTAGCAGTAATAGAGGAAATAATACATTCAGTAATAGATACTTTTGGAATTACTTGTTAAAAGAGAGAGGCTAAGTACATGGGACCCATAGCATTGCAAGCAATAATTGAAATAATATAATAAAATAATTCTTGGTTCTTCTGTACATAATGGAAAGCATCTGTCTTTAGGATTTTTGAATGATGAGTGAGTAAGGTTTGTTAAGTGAATAAAATTGTAAATAGTTTTCCAATAAAAATAGTTTTTAGTAGAACCATATGCCTGTTATTCATAAATTGTACAGTTCACATCAACTACTTTAAAGGAAGCAACTGCCTTATTTTTTATACTAAAAAATTTGTAGAATCCATTATAAACATTGTGTTATTAACTTTTCATTTACTGTTTTTCTTTCAAAATAGTTAAATGGCTACAGACCCTTCCTGGGGATGCATTTTTGCTGACATCAACTTGGCTGTTCTCCTAGCTTTGTGTGAACATTTGTATCATTCCAATCAAACTTTGAAGATTCCAGAGAGTTTAAATGACTTTGCTGTACTGGGAATAGTTATGCATGGTACTTAAGTATATAGGCAAATTTATAACAAATATTTATCATATATGATGGCCACCTATACAGTAACCTCTAATTAAATGGGGAGTCATCAAGGACATTTTTTCATAAATTCATTTTCCTGTCATTTTTTGAGATTAAATGTATTACAAAATCATCCCCGATAGTTTTATTTTTGTCTTTTACTTGCAGACATGTTTATGTCTTGCATTCATTGTGTTTGATATTAAGTTATTTTCCACATCTCTTTGAAACAGCATCTTACTACCTGGGTTATTGGATTCATTTGCCTTATTTTGAAAACCTTGCTACGCCTACTAAATTGTTTCCTCTTCTCATCTGAAGTATTTTCAAATCTGTCACTTGTTCATTTAAATATTGGCTTTGGACAAATTTAGATCTTATTTACCTGAGTCAGCTACAGAGAAAATTATTTAGTAAACAGAATCCCCACAGAACTAGAAATGTCAAAGATTTTTCAGACTTCCTGCATGGTCTGGCCAAATCAGTGAATTTGGAAATAAGTGAAAATAAATCAGTGGAAATCATCCCCTTATAATGACATTTCAAAATTTACTTCAAAAGAATATTACTGAACACTCTTTAGTTGTGAAATTCTAGTCCAAATTCTACTGGTGACCTACTGAAAGATAGTCAAGTCACTTCTCTTCCTCAGATTTGCCATCTGAAAATGAAGGTATTGATATTGCCTGCCATATTAGAGGGTGAGATCTAGAGATAAGGAATCATAGAGTCATAGAATGGCCCAGGTTGGAAGGGACCTCAGAAGATCCTCTGGTCCAATGTCTTATGGAAAGGGAAGTCAAGGTGAGGATACCGAGCACCTAGTCCAATCACATCTTGAAAACTTCCAGCAAGAGGGAATCTGCCACATCCCTGGGGAAATTATTCCAGTAAATGATTATTCTTATTGTGAAAAATTTATTTCTTATATTGAGATAAAACTTCTCCTGGTGCAACTTTCACCTGTTGCCCCTTCTCCTCTCCATATGGCTCCTTGTGAAGAGAGAGTCTCTGTCCTCTCTATACCTGGCCTGTACTGTGATGACATCCCCCGAGCCTTCTGTTCTCTGGTTAGAAAAGACCTAGCGCCTTCAGTCTTTCCTCATAGAGCAGGTTCTCCAGCCCTTTGGTCATCTTCACGGCTCTCCTATGAATCCTATCCAGTCTTTCTTGAACTGTGGTGACCAGAACTGGACACAGTACTCCAGGTGCGGCCTGACAAGCACTGATAAGCACTGAGTAGACTGGGATGTTCATGTCTCTATCTCTGCTGGTGATGCCCCTGCGGATGCAGCCCAAGATCTGATTTGCCTTTGTTGGGGCAGCAGCGTACTGCTGACTCATGTTGATCTGCTTCTCTGCAAGACCCCCAGATCCCTTTCAGCAAGACTGCTCCCCAGCCACACAGGTCCTAGCCTGTTCTGGACATGTAAAACAGAGTTTTATTAGGTAAACTCCCCAAATAAGAAGCTTAAGTGGACTATATTCTGGACAGCAGAAGAAACAATGTTTTCTGTCCATCTGAAAAGACGAAAACCTTTTCCTGATTGACAGTCCTGTGTCTGATTAAGCCCTGAACATACAAGAAACAAAGCCTAAGTACTTCAGAGAACATGATACCTGCAAAAGTACCAGCATAGCCTACCTTACCTTCTCTTTCACAGTAGTCGACATCCACTGGTTCAAGGGAAAGCAGTCTCTAGCAGCGACATCATGTACCAAGAAAAATTATAATTTTCAATCCTTGCAAGTATCAGAAACACTGAAACGTGTATTTTATACAGTATAAACAGTGTAAGCAACCACAAGAAAACAAAAATCTTCTTTCATATGGCTGAACTACTTTTCTCTACCATAGAATCTAACATGAGAAAGTTGAGGTTTTGCTGTGGTGTTCAGATATCTAAAAGGGTAAGTGAGATCTCAAAGGTTAAAAGACTAGGAACGGAAAATGTTGTATTAAGCTATACCATGTGCATGTTACCTATTATGATATGACATAATATGAAATCCAAAGCTGAAAAGACCAGAGATTAAACTGTCATTTCAAAAGCACCTATGATTTTGTCCCAGTAAATATCAACGGTAGCAGAATTATACTAAGTGCTGTTGAGAATACTGTCCCAGGTGTGCTATGTAACTGCTACTATCCTTTTTTATGAGTTACCCATCCCTGAATTGGTGAACCAAACTAAACCCACATTTTTGTTATTTCAGTTACAAGCAGTATATAGAATAATTGCTGTGTTTCTATTTTTTCATTGGTTTTTAACATGTGCTGACATGCTCCTTTAGAGGACTTCAGTTCTTCATCCCTTTGAAGTGTATTTCTCTGAGTATAAATGTTTTATTACTCACAAAGAGAAACTATTTGAACCTGAACTCATGTTTGAGTGTGAGGTAAAGAGACATAGTTACTTTCTTATGAAGTTTAACTTACAATGGAGCAGAGAAAAAGCAAATGTCACTAATTTTCATGAACATCAATAAGGGTCAGGTTCTGTTCTGTTTTGCTACCTGAATAACCCAATCCTCTTTTCACTTACAGTAAAGTACTTACAGTACTGTGAAGTACCTGTCTAGCTTGCCACATAATGAGTTTATTTCTTGGCAGTGATCCTCTGTTGCTTTATACTTTAGGTCATTATTTTCTATGTACTATGCAAATGAAAGAACTGCTACCTAATTGAGATTATTGGGACAGTACCATTTTCAGGTGTAAAATAGTACAAGATTATAGAAAATAGATTTAATTATATTCTTCATTTTGAGATCTGACTTTAGACACTATGGCCATGCTTTTCATTTTACCACTATTCCTGGATAAGCAGAGCAGAGAAGCAACAGCTCAGTTGATTTCTCTGTTGGTTTAGTGTCAAACACTTTGGTCATACTTCTACTATAAACAAAATCCCTGAGATTATTCCAGACAAAATTATCCCATCCCACCTACCCCTGGATCCTGCTCCAAAGGAAACAGTGTCACCTGTGGACATGGTTACACCTATCCCATCTTTATTCCCCAGTCACGCTATAGACACTACCCAGAAACTTCCAACTGTTATAGCACCCATCTCCAACAGCTCTCATAATTTTAAGATCTGAATTTATGGCAGCTATCTTCAATTGCTTAAGGAAGGATGTGAAGTACGTAGGCTAAAATATATATTTAATATGTGAATTGAAAACAGTCTTAGTATCTGTCAGCATCATTCCACAAATAACTGAAAAACTGCTTTTGTGCCATTGCAACTGAAAGTGGAATCTGATTCTTCAGTCCGTTTGCAATCAAAACCTATCAGCAATCAAAACCCAGTTGTGTTAGACTTCAGACAGAGGGAGCATAAGCCTAAAAGAGGTCATTTTTCCACTTAAAATCACTTAATAAGGGCAAAATTTGTCTTACTAAAATATGAAATTCATAATAGTGACCTAATTAATTGAGACTACTGAACCTTTTCTTTTTTTTTTCATATCTTTCCTAATACCGTACTTCAATAAACCTGAAAATTTGCTAATTGTTTATTTTTAAAATGTTCTGAGTTGGCATTTTTTTACTAATGGGTTTTCCAGTTTTTCATTAATGTTTTAGCAAAGTGCTGTGGTGCTGGAATAACTTAAATTTAATTATGTATTTTTAGCAAGGACTAGGAGATTGAAATGTGAAAGTCTTTTGCTTTGCTAATCTTTAAAAAAAATGTGGAATTACGGTATCCCTGTTGTCGTTAAGAAATAGGAAAAAAAGTCAAATGCAATACGTGGTTCTTTGAAGATTTTTTTTTTTCTGTACAAAAGCATTCAATTTGTTTGGAATATACTATTCAAAGATTTCAACACACAGGCCATCAACTAATGTCTCTAAGAGTGAAGATAAGATAGGATTTAGCTAAGAGAATATTCATACTGGTTTTCATCTGAAATTTTTCTTAAGACACCATTTGGAAAGGTTTTTTTGCCAATTTTAAACAACTGTAATAATAACTGGAATTTATAGATTTTAGGTATATATATATATATTTATGCATGCATATGTTTTGTTTTAACATAGTACACATGAGGTTTTTTAATAACTTCTAATGATTTTGTTTAGTTATTTAAAATTGGAATTAGCTTTAAGTCTCATATTTCATGTTTCCAGTATCAGTGAAAGTAGTGCTGCAGGTTGTGCTTTTAAAGTGGCAAGTTTTAATACACTTTCATCCTCAAAGAAATGTTCTCTGTAATATTATTGAAAATATGTCCCTTTTAATTCCCCTGAAGTAACTTGTTTTGTTTAACTATTTTATTGGACAGCACTAAGTACTGCATGTAGATAAATCTGTTTCCTAAGAGGCAAAGGTGGCTCCTGTTCTTGTACTTGAGTGGTTGCAGGCATTTACTGGCATTTGCAAAACTGCTAAACTTTTCAGTGTCCCTATTGGAGAATGATTATTTACAGATTCCTGTGTGGATTCAGTGATACATTCAACCTAATTCTCTCTATTTTTAGTTTTGTTGGGAACAATCAACAGGATTACAGGGATAAAGTCTGCTAATTGCAATCTCCAACTACCTTGCAGGGCCAGTGGTGTGAGAAAATATATAATTAACATCTACATTAGTTTACATACTAGCTGTGTTAGTAAGCAAATTGAATTCTGAATTCTATAGATAAGTCAACTATGCTACTATCTTTTCTATTAATTTTACCTTCTGTTGATGAGTATACATATTGTTAAATAATTCCTTGGCTTGGTCAGTATTTTTCACACTGAAGCATAACACCTAAGTAACTTCAGAAGAATATTAAGTTTAAAATCTATTTCAAAAGCAGCTGTGGTTGCAGTTCATAATAGAAAGTGTCTTTGGTGTTCAGACCAATAAATAAATTAGAAGGGCTTTAAGCTCTTCAAGATAAAATGATCTGCAAGTAGGGCAAAGAACAACCTTTATAACGAGCCTAGCCTGGGGCTGAGAAGAATCAGTTCATTGTGTATTTCAGAACATGGTGCGACAACAGTATGAAGAGTTGGTGACTGAGGTTTTTTCAGTGCCTCAGGATACTAGTGATTCAGCTGTATATAAAGATGGGGAATGACAAGAATGCACTAAATAAATCCTATGTCCGTAACTCGTAATTTCATACTGGAGCTATGTGCAGGATGGAAGGCCTGATGGGTTTGTAGCCAAGAGGGTGCAGTATGGACCTGTTTCCTATATTTACTTCATCACTGAGGTACACAGAGTTGGAACTGTTCAGCCTGGAGAAGAGAAGGCTGCAGAGAGACCTTATTGTGGCCTACCAGTTCTTGAAGGGGTCCTATAGAAAAGCTGAGGAAGGACTTTTTACAAGAGCAGGTAGCAATAGAATGAGGGAGAATGGTTTTGAACTGGAAGAGGATAGATTTAGACTGGATATTAGGAAGAAATTCTTTACTGTGAGGGTGGTGAGACACTGGAACAGGTTGCCCAGGGAAGTTGTGGATGCCCCCTCCCTGGAAATGTTCAGGGCCAGGTTGGACAGGGCTTTGGGCAACCTGGTCTGGTGGGAGGTGCCCCTGCCCATGGCAGGAGGGTTGATTGGATGAGCTTTAATGTCCCTTCCAACCCAAACCATTCTATGATTCTATGATTAAATATAACCACAACAGAAATAAGGCAAGAATTGGTAATGTATAAAATATTTACCCATGGACTTAAGAAGGGCATCAAATTTGCAAATGGTAGCACATGTTCCTCTGAAAATCAGTTGTCCAGGACACCTGCCAGTTGAGAACCATCACACTTCAGGGTTCTGCTTATTTCTGAAGTATATTTACAAGATGTCCTGTCTGATCCACCTTTCTGCTGTGTATGTTTTGCTTGTGAGAGCATGATAAATAGTACAGATATATGTGTTTACATAAAACAATTCAAAAAAGTCTGAATCTGTTAAGCTGATTTTTATTTATATGCTTGCAGTTTGCAACAAAATTATTATGTTTGCAGTGCTGGATTAGGACTAGATTATTAGTTTGAACTATTCGATTAGGACCTTACTAGGACATGATTTTTCATGCTTTTCTGTTTTTTAAATTTATCAGGTCTTGGCTTTCTACTTCTTTCTTAAACCTCTCCAACTACTAAATATTGTATTAAAAGGTTGTTCCAGCTGAGACTACAGGAATACTTGACAGGTAAATATTGCTTTGAACAGTTGATAGCTGAACTACCATATTTTGAATTGTGAGTGCGTGGAATTTTCATTTTCACTAATGTGGTCTCTGTAGAACAATGCCAGCCACTTCAAGACAGAGGAGTTCCAAGTGTGCAATTCACAGTAGTGACTATGCTAATGCTGTTCACCGTGATTTTTGCTTAGAGGCTGAGTGAAAGCAGCCTTTAAGAGTATATGGGTATAAGCTAGTGACAGGTCTGAAAAACATAAACTGCTCTCCCTGCCCACTGCCCTAGCAGCAAAATTTCCCAATGGTTAAGATGTTCATTTAAAATGAAAGGGGTCATTTGGTTCCATTATTGTAAAGACCAGATTTATTTTAATGGAGATGTTTATTTCTCTTCCTATTCCAGTAATTCACATCTCAGCTTTCTTTACATGAAATCCACAGCACTATCTCACCTAGAAATGTGAAAAATCAGTCATGTCAAGTTCTATTCCTAACCTAGATGCTAAATCTTTGCACAAAAATCAGTCAACTCTTTAAAACAGAAATAGCCAGATTCCTTGGGGGAGTCAGCCTTGAGTGGGCAGGCTAGTCTGGCTAGGCAGGTAAACAAAACAATTCAGTTGGCATGAAGCAAAGCTATTAATCAAGGAGTAAATCTTTGTTAAATCTTTCAGCTTCAAAATCTAGTGGCTCCTAATAAGGAATGCTACAGTTTGAATATCAGGTTCCTCCACAAGGAGATGGAGAAAAGTTCTTACGTCCTATAGTGTAACTATACTCACACAGCTACTGGACTACAAGTACTCTTGGTAAATGGGTGAGAATGGGGCTTTGAACAGCCAACAGCCAATACACAGAGGTGAAAAATGCTGGGGCAGAGGTGAGCATTGTACAGTGGTGCCACTCTGCACTCATGTGCCCTGCTCTAAACCTTCACTTGAGCCTGCATCCTCTGTTTTCAGGTATGTGGGGCTCACAGTTGTATTCTCTTTTCTCCTGGAAAGTAGTAGTTCTTTTAAATGTAAATTTGGTAATTAATATATGAACATGTATACTTGCATGATTGTACTTGATCCAAATAATGTATTTTTTATTTCTTAAATATTTAATGTGAAATTCTTACTCTCCAACTGCATTCATTGTCATCCCCTGCATTGAAGAGTGCTTTTAAGCTCACCTAAAACTGCTCCAAGCAGTGGCCCTGTAAAGTAGGCTTCATGGAAGAGAAGAGGGCTGAACTATGCCACCTCTTCTGAGGCAGCTGTGTCCCTGAGCAAAACAAAGATGAAGAGTCTTCAGGGTAGAGAAGGAGCAGGTGAAAGCCAGGCTCCGTTCTTGCCCCAAGTAATGTCTATCCAGGGACAGATACATATGACGTAGGATGTATAACCAGGTCACTGAATAACCTAGCAGATAAGGTCCTGCATATTTTTGTATGGTTATATCTAGGAACAAACTAGCTCTAGCTTGGCTAAGAGAAGAGCTTTTCATGATTCTGTTATGGCTCTGTGTGGCTTGGAGCAGGCTACAGAGTCTGAAAAGCTGGATAAATACTTCTCTCCTATGTAGTCTATGCTGAGGTCTGGCTTCTGAGACTGTTGCATTAATTGTGCAACGTTTGAAGTTATGTAGGTTATGTCTATATGAGCTGTGTGAGTTCAGTAATTAAAATGCAGGAAGAGTCCTACATCAATTCTGAAAATGAGATTTATCCGGTGTCACTTTGGTACTTCCAAGTAGAGGTTCTCTCAAGTTGTTAATCAAACATCTTCCTATTTTCAGCTAAAATACTCAGCTTTTCTTCTTAAACTTTGGACTGATTATGAGTTAATATACATATGGCTTTGGGTTAAATTAGCCATACAGTATCTTGGATGGCAATTCTTAAATAGCTAGTGACATTTCATTTTATAATGCTGCTTTGTCTGTAAGATGAAAAACTTGATTGATAGAAATTTTCCTTACAAATGCTAATTTCCTTTATTAATGTCCATAAGCAGCAAAAGTATTAATCACAGAAAACAAAACGCAAAAACCAAAATTCAACAATAATATAATAATGTATTGAGTTGGGAAGCACCTTGTAGGTGTTTCTACACTGTTGATGAAAAGACAAGAAACTGGAAGTGGAAGTATTTCACGAAGATCAGAAGGAAACAAGGTATTGTGTGTGTTTACATTTACAAGATATAGTATGTATTAAACACTGAGTGCAATGATAAACAGCTTACCAACCTTCTTCATTAGCTTAATTTCTCAGCAATATATTAAGGTTTTGATTCATGTTTGTGGTTTTTAGAACTGACTCAACACAACAAAGAACTCTTTAAAGGGAATGGCTTGCCTCCTCCTAAGCCATGTTAAGTAGGAAGGCAGTGGCTGCCTTTCTACTTGTGCTGCTTCCAGAAATCATGCTTCCTCAAATTTTAGAAATGGCAAGTCACTGCTGCTTGGACCAACAGTGAAAAAGGGGCCATTTTGTAAGGTAGAGTCAGGAAATGACATTTCTGTGAGGAATTTGTCCTCTTCTAGTGAGCTCATTTTAAGCATCTTTGCAACGTTTCTGTGTTAAGGCCAGAAAGACACGGTAGTTATTTTGTGCTTAATTTACCTCAAATATCCCCTAATTGTTGCTTGAGGGTTCTAAAACAGAGGCATGGCAATAAAGGAATGCACATAACTTTTCGTGGTTGTGGTAATAATAATATGTTTAGTATTTATTGCATTAATAGCTGGTAATGGATAACTCAATTAGTTCAGACTTCATTTGTTAGGACAGCATTCAAATGGGGTACCTCAAACAGCTAATAACTTAGAAGATTAGAAGATGACAAATAACAGATAAGCTAAAAGAAAGCAGAGTGGTTAACAAAGATAATTAGAAGTTTTAGCACAAACAAGTAGTGTGAAATGCTTTTTGTTACTCGTTTTCTGCTAGTGTGTATGACAGTAGGAAGAACTTATGGGTAGAGGAGATGCTGGCTTCACTGGTTCCATCTGGGAATTATTTACAGATTGATTACAGTCTGATTTTTTTCTTTAGTGTGACTGGCAGGTAAAACCTAGAGGCTGGCCTTGCAGGAAGATAATATGATAGGAAAAGTGCATTTAATTTTGTGAGAGCTTTGCAATTTGGGGTAAGAAGTTCTGTGTTTGAAAGCTAGAAGTTAGATCCAGTGGAGATAAATAAATTTTTTTAAAATATATGGTAGTAAGTGATAATCTAGAAAATTATTTTACTTCCGAGCATTTACAAATTATTAGAAGAGTGATTGGTGAGTTTGTTAAGGACTTGAAGCATCAAAGTCAGTAAGAAATTAATGACTAAGTATTAGATGATAGTTCTTGCAGAAATAAAAAAAAAAGTAGTGAGAAGGTGTAAGATTTGAACAGTTAGGATTCTCTCCTGCAGAAAGTAGTGGTTCACTTACTAGTATTGCACTGCATAGCTAATTAATAGCCTACATGAAATTATTGTAGTTAATTATGCAGTCATTAATATCCCACAAAGATGGATGCCTGGTTTCAGTACACAAACTGCTGCAAAGAAAGATTCTAGTTTAATAACAATGACCACCAAAGCAAGAAAGAGAAATAATTGTTAATTATATTTAACACCACGTTAATTCCTTTCTATCTTTCTGTAAAAGGACATTTCGTGAGATATATTGGGGTTTATAACCATGGGTTGCAGCAATATTCTTTTTTTTTTGCTGCTATAGACAGTTTTCCTTTCTGCTTTTGAAACAACCTTCTAAAATGGTATTTTAAATATTTCTGAGTTCTGTTCCTTTAAAGAAAACCTGAGTATTTGTTAACTATCCAACCCTCTACAATGTGAAAAATAGCAAACATAACAACAGTGCCATTAATTAAAATAAAATTTTGTTTTAAACTACAATGGTAAAATGGGCTTCCATGATATTATTGTAAGATTAAATTTTGCATAAAAATTAGATTAGGATATTCACTTTGAGATTAAATGAGAGATCAATGCTGAATCATGTCCAAACTTTGTATTCAGAGTAGTTACTACTGTAGTCTTTTGGGTTGTATTTTGTGAGAATTCTATCAACTTGGCTTGAAAATAAGCATGTATAGAACTGGCAGGGAATCAGAATTGAAGAGATTAATTTATTTATTAAAACTATTTCTCCTCTCCTTTTGTTTTAATATTCCAGTGACTATCTTATCCTGTAAGGTTTATATATCATATACAAGCATTATTTTAATGTCTATTCAGTTACATATCTTGCCTCTTGGTTTGCACTTATATAAACAAGAAGGGCATCTTCCAAATGATAACTGAGTACATTCATGCCTAAAGTATATGAAGTTTAGAAATAAATCAGAACTGATATTTTTAAACTGTATTTCCTGTGTTTTGTTTTTTTTTGAAGTTTCTATAATATATAAAGTGTGCTCAGACATTCTATAAGCAAAAAATAGGCCTATAGTATTTTGTCTCTTTCATTAATAAGCTAAACCACCATTTTTTATGTAAAAATACATAAAATCAAGAAAATTTTATAGCATGTTGGGTAATCATTAAGTCTAGTAATATTTGTCTCCCCAAAAAAAATGCTGACATGAGATCAGTTTGCCTGGTGTCCTCAGTGCACTACTACTCCTACTCTTGTGACTTTGACTTCAGTAGAATTTGGTATAAAAGAGAGGTAATTGGGCCCAAGCTTAAAAACTTGGTACGTTTCAGTTGCTGATCTGGCAAGACCAGATCCCTCAGAGTACAGATTACACTGAACTTTCATTAACATGTTTGAACTATAGGGTATATTCAACTGCAAAGCTTTTAGCAATGTAAGGTTTCAAACTCATTTAGCTCACCAAGATTGCCTGGATATTAGTAAGTGTGCAATGTGTCTCATGCTTTTAACTTTCAAATATGAAAGGAAACAAGATTTTGAAGATGAACTGCCTGACTAAAAATGATCTACAATAAATATACAGCATTCACTTTCCTAATGATGCATAGATACCCTCTACAAGTATTGTGACCAGATTCCATCTGAATACTTGAGTGAAATTATTTTTTTTTAGCTTTTACTGAAGAATAATTGCCTGCAAGCCTGTACTTAGAAAGCAGTTCTTGCTTTAGCCCTCATTCAGTACTGGTGTTCAGAAAAGTACCTTTCATGTAACATTTTTGCGATTAGCGGGCTTTAATTATGTAAATATAATCTATAGCTATAAAACTTAACAAAATTGTAGAATGCAAAGATTTCAACAAAATGTAATTTAGTGCTGCACAGTTATGCATAACTTTTCTGTGTATGCATACACTGTTCTGTACTGTTAAAGCATCATGTTAATATCTGAGAAAGAAGTCTCATATTGAAATATTCAGCATACTCTATGATAATGTTACTACAAAATATCAGTATATTGTAATTTGCATAATCTATTTTTTAAATGAAGACTTTCTACAAAACAAATATTAGGATATGCAAAAATTAAAAACTGTGTATTCGTTATAATGTTCAAACTCCTGTAGGTCCGTCTCTTAACCTAATAACTGTAATTATAATAGGAAAATAATTCAGAATGCAAGTGGCACAAGGTACTTAGGAATGCTGCAGCCTAAACTAAATGGCCTCATGTCTCATACTTCTTTACAACAGTTATAGAATAGTGATATGATACCAGTTCTTAAGTGTTCATTTCTTTCTCCTGTTAGTACTAATACTAATTAGTACTATTAACCTCAGGCAAGGTAAATTCTTTATGACCTAAATAGGAATGCAGTTCTGCTCAGTATGATACATGGGTAATACAGAGTAGACACTCATATAGACCCAGTTTTCTACCTCTGAAAAATACGAGGGTGAGGGAGTTGAAGTGTCGTTAAATCTTCGTTAAAATTATTATGATGTTCTAAATAACTGCAAGTTAGAAGACACATTGTATTTCTTCTTGGTTTTAATGACAGAAGGGGGAGTTTACCCTTCTTGTCAGTATCCTGTATCCTGATAACTACAAGAACAAAAACATACAATTTTTTTTCATAAGTTTTTATCCATGTAGTTTACCAGTGGTTCAGTGCACTTTCTGGCTGATAGAAGCTGTTAGCAGCTTTCAAATGAAGAAAGATAAAAAACCAGAAATTTTTAACAGAAGCTACATTTTTAACAGATGCTATAAGTTACCTAAAATACATATGCAACAAGATTGTATAACCAATCTTGTAAAAAACCGTAAGGTGATTTACCAAGCCAGAAGAAGGGAGCTGAATTTCACCTAGCATGACTATATTCAAGCGCAGCAAGTTCAGAAGACCTGCTAACCAAAATTAGCTGGATGCAAAGTAAAAAACATGGAAATGCAGGAACATGGTCTTTCAATAAGTTTCACAATTGAAAATGTCATAATTAATAAATATATTGACATATTACATGCTTTCTCAACATATAGGAAGATTTGTGCTGTCAGAAAGACATCTATTCCTAAGGATTTTTATCCAAATCTTTGTATTAGGGAGATGAATCTATCCTTTAACCTGAATTTAAGAACTTTGTCAATATTGATAGTAATCTGGGTGACCAGGCCTGTTGCAGAGAGTACAGATAATTTCCTACAGAGTAATGAGGAAGATATTTTATCATGTCTTTGTCCTGTTAGACAAAAGAGCCATTTCTTGGTTAACTGTACTAATGAGCAAAAAGATGCAACATAAACCCTAATGGCTAGTAGAGCATAGGTCAAATGTATATGAAAAATAGTATCATAGTTCTGTTGAAACTAGGTAAATAATTTTCTACTATTCTGTTCAGAAATCATTCTCATTTGGTAGGAGACTAGATCGTAGCCTGGAAGTGCCACAACATTTCATGAAATAATGTTTACTATTTCTGAGACTTCTTTTAGATGACAGAAGTGCAGTTAGGAAATAATTTTATTTTTTTTTTATAGCTTGCGTGAATCATTGTAAACAAAATGCCTATGAATATTTGGTCCAGTATTTGTGGAACAGATTATCTTGTGAGTAGTTGATATTTTATTAGCTAAAGCATTAGTGTCCCTTTGTGATGAAGGTGACCAAACATAGGCTTGAATTGTAGGAAGGTTAATGAAATGAACCAAACTTACTTACTGGTCCATACATTCTTCCATTGACTACCGTATTCTGTTTGGAATCTGCCTAAAGTTATCAGCTCACATTTCTGAAATACTTCTTCTTGAAGATGATTATTATGTATTTATACTTACAGGAAAGTTTATCAGAGTATGGGATGAAGAAGTAATTAGACAAGACAGCTCTGACGAGCTTGTTCTCTGTTTTTTTAAATCGATCAAAATGAGGAACTTACCTTTGTATTGCCTCAAGTGTAAACCTACAATAGCAAAACAATAACTTTTTTATAAGCTGTACAAGTATCCTAGAAAGCTCCTGAACAGGCCTGGAGTGAATCCTATAAATATAGAGGTAATATTCTTGCATCTCCCATAGTTGGTATATTCGAGATAGCCAGCATGTCTTTACTAAGGGCAAATCCTGCCTGACAAGCCTAGTGGTGTTCTGCAATAGAGTGACTACATCAGCTGGCAAGGGATGAGCAACGTCATCTGTCTGGGCTTCTGCAAGGCCTTTGACATGGTCCTCAACAACATCCTTCTCTCAAAGTTGGAAAGATACAGATTTAATGGGTGGACTGTTCAGTGGATAAGGAGTTGGTTGGGTGGTCGCAGCCGGAGGATAGTGGTCAATGACTCGATGTCCAGATGGAGGTGGGTGATAAGTGGTGTCCCTCAGGGGTGTGTACTGGCCCAGTGCTGTTTAATATCTTCATCAATGATATAGACAGTGGGATTGAGTGCACCCTTAGCAAGTTTGCAGATGACAGCAAGCTGAGTGGTGCAGTTGACATGCCAGAGGGACAGCATGTCAAAGTAGTCCTGGAAAACAGCTATTAATGTACAGCTACTAATGTAGCCTCTCTTTAAATACTGATTGTCCATAGAATTTAATTACTCTACAGATTCTCTGTCTTTGAAACTAACAAAATCAAAATTAATACTGGCATTTTTTTATCACACCAGAGACTCTCTGAATATATTTTGTCATATAGTTAACTTACCAGCATGCCACTAGAAATAGGATTTAGATTGTTTTAGTATATAAAAAAGGCTAAGATTCCAAAACCAAAGTAATCTGTTCCTTTTCTGAAAATGCTTTTTTTTCTGAGGATTAATTTAGCACATTGCAGATATATGGAGCCATAATCCTGTTTAGGTTCCAAGATTATTCATATGGATATATGACATAACATCCTTTGTAAAGAATTATTACACACTGATATCAAAGACCCTTCAGAAGAAATTCTATTAATCTTTATGTTCAAGAAGGAAGTGCACAGTACTTGCACCAGCCTCACCACTGCTCCATCCTACTGAAACACAGAAAACTGTTTGGTTCAGGCCTTTATCACTAAACTTGTGTCTTCTTTGACCTGTTTTTGAGAAGAGATCCATCCCTTTATGAAGAAAGGCTCAGTAAATTACTTGTGGCAAACTGCTCAGCTTAACTGTCCACCACAAAATCATATCAAATACTTAAATATGTTTAAATGTATATATAAAATAGAAGTACTGAATTTACAGAAGCATAACAATCTAGTGTATATTATCATTAATAAT
>NW_010193176.1:0-548 GCF_000695765.1 Mesitornis unicolor
TGGATAACCTGTGCAATAGCGTCCATGGTTATGGGTCATGGGCCCATCGGTATGTGGCATCTCTCCCTTGGTGACCAGAAGTATCATGGGCACACGGAGCTAGAAACAGTTCACCCCGGCGCTCCCAGTCCAAATCTGTCTGGAATACTTTGGCAGCTTGGTCCACCTGATGGTTGTGTCGGTGTTCTTCAGTGGCACGGCTTTTAGGAACATGGGCATCAACATGCCGGGCCTTCACGGTTAATGTCTCCAGCCAGGCAACGATGTCTTGCCATAGGGCTGCAGCCCAAATAGGCTTCCCTCAGCACTGGCAGTTGTCCTGTTTCCATTCTTTTAACCATCTCCATAGGGCATTTGCGACCATCCATGAGTCTGTATAGAGGTAAAGTGCTGGCCATTTCTCCCTTTTAACAATGTCCAGGGCCAGCTGGATGGCTTTTACCTCTGCAACCTGGCTCGATTCACCTTCTCACCCTCAGCTGCCTCAGCAACTTTTCATATTGGGCTCCAGACCGCGGCCTTCCACCTCCGCTGACTTCCTACACGGC
>NW_010193176.1:860-16733 GCF_000695765.1 Mesitornis unicolor
CTCCCTCAGCTGCCTCAGCAACTTGCTGTGTTGGGTTTCAGACAGCGGCGTTCCACCTTCTCTGACTTCCTACAAGGCGGCAGGATCCATCAGTAAAAAGAGCATATTGCTTCTCATTATCTGAGACGTCATTATATGGGGTGGCTTCGTCAGCCCGGGTCACCAACTCATCTGGTGGCATTCCAAAATCTGTCCCCTCTGAACAATTTGTGATCACTTCCAATTTGCCTGGCCAATTGGGGCTCCCTATTCAAGCTCGCTGGGTTATCAGGGCAGTCCATTTACTCCAGGTGGCATCGGTGGCATGGTGTGTAGAAGCAACTCTCCCTTTAAACATTCAGCCCAGGACTGGCAGTCGGGGTGCCAGGAAGAGCTGTGCACAGTACCAGTTCCTTCTGAAGCAGCTCGGACTCCCTCATAGGCAGCCAGTATTTCCTTTTCAGTTGGAGTGTAATTGACTTCAGAGCCCTTATATCCCCAACTCCAAAATCCTAAGAGGCGGCCTCGAGTCTCTCCCGGTGCTTTTTGCCAGAGACTTCAAGTATAGAGTACATTCTTGATCTCTTGTCCTGTTCAGACAGGTCCCAGGGCTACTGCATGGACTATCTCTCGTTTTATTTCCTCAAAGGCCTGTTGTTGTTCGGGGCCCCGTTTAAAACAATTTTTCTTTTGAAAAATTTTCTTTTCTTTGTTAAACTTTTCTATGATCAGAGTTCATCTATGAAAATAGAAGTAAAAAAGGCACATCATAATGTAGCCTTTTCTACATTGTCCACCACTAGCTTCTCTCCTTTGTTTAGCAATAGATATGTCTCTTCCCTGAACTTCCTTTGCCTGTGCCTATTGCGAAGATTTCCTCCTTGTTAGGCTTCATGATGCCATCTAATTTTAACTTCAGTGAATCTTTAGCTTTTCTGATTCCATGCATAAGTGTGCAAGCAAAACTTCTATGCTCCTTCTTTGTTGCCTGCCCTTGTTTCCAATTCTTGGTTGCATTTTCAATCTTCATGAAGGTCTTTATATAGGTCTTTATAGGCCTTCTGGTGAAATCCTTGGTCTTCTGACCACTGAAATAGTTTGCTTATAATCTCTCTTTCTCTCTTTAAAATAAAACAAGCCATCTCTCAGAGGCATCCTTCTTCTTCATGGCAATTTCTCAGGGTATTCTACCAACAATTAATTAAGTAAACTGTAAAGTTTAATGAAAAAATAAAGGTTGCTCTCTGGTATAACTCCAGATCTTGACTCACAAAATCTCAAATCCCATGTTTCACAATGGGCCACTTCACAGTTAAGGAGCTACTTTACTCTCTCTCTTATAGATCTCTACTTGCCCTTCCTAAAAATCCTGGCAAGTTAATTTTGTTCTTGATAAAAGACATTTTTTCTTGTCTTTCCTCTTTTTCCTTAAAGTGAAACTAGTTATGTCTTGAAGCATAGATTCTGACAACTCAATGAAAGAGAACATAAAAAATTTACTTAATTATCTTGTTAGTTATTGATGAGTTACTGTCCTGTTATTCATGCAAATACTGTACCTATAGTTAATAAATCTTGCAAGTTTCCTCATCTCAGAGTCTGATATGTGTTTTCAAGATTCTTTTTCTGAATTTTTGAGACAATAATATCTAATCTATTACTGAGACTAACCTCTATACAAGTAAAATGGTAGACCTTAGCAAAAAACATCTTTTACTTTGGAATTTTCAGATTTCTCAGAACTTCCCTTAGTTTTTATCCTTTGTGTTTCCATAGACCATAATAACATAATATATAATTCTAATAGCTGCTTGTGCTAATATTCCGTTACCACAAATGTAACTCATTTACTGAATCTCCATAAGCAATGGCAGAACATAATATAACCACGGAAGCACCCAAGGCCTCCCTTGAATATGCTTAAAAGCAATATAGCATTGATGATTTAGCTTTTTGCAGTATTCCCTTGTGTCATTTCAGTTCTTTGCAGCTTTATTTATATTAGAGTAAAAGGAGAGAATTGATAATGAGTAAAAAGATTTCAGAGAGAATATCTGTCATTTGTGATTGAAGACCACAGAATTAGATAATGAAAAATATTATTTATATATTGCTTTATTCACTGTATAATTTAGAAATTAGCCATCTGATTTCATTATCATAAAATAATCTCAAAGATTATTATAGCAGCTTTAAACTTCAGGGAGAATAAAAACACTGGATTGTACTGCTTTCTTTAAATCTGACATTCTTCAGTCTATAACTGATAAAGCAACCTATGTGAATCTCAGAAGTTTTCTATTGTAGGATTTATATATAACTTAACATTCATACCAATATGAATATTACATTTGCTTTTTGATGAGTTATTGCTATGATGTTTTTTCCACTGAGGAAAGACCTAGTGTTTTCATTCATATTTAATTCTGTTCAGCATTTCTGTTCAGCATTATTCGATTTCATTGTAGGTAAATCTTACTATTCCTTAAAGGACAGGGATTTCTAAAGCACTGTGCAAATGCTTAGTAAATCCCTGTCAGACAGATCAATAGTATTATTCATATTTTTCAAGACAACAAATTGAGAAAGAAATGTTTCAATTCAGGTTTGGACTCACCTCTTTCAAATTCTTATAAAAATAGGCCATCTTTGTCCTCAGTATATTAAAAGTAGCTGAATGTGGATCTTGAATGCCAGTGTTCAAGACAGTAAATCCCAGGAAATAGGTGCCATTTATTCCTATTTGGCCTACCACCATAATTAGTTTTAAATGAAGATTCTAAATGTCTTTTTAACTTAAGTGTATTGATCATGTTACTATTTGTTGTGCAGAATAGCTTAATCAATGTTCTCCTTTGGCACCTTTGTGATTTTAATCAGAGAATTCAGTAATTTTGCAGCTCCTGCTTATATTTCCATAGATTAGTTTTGTATTATGCAGCTACAATTCTTTCTGTTTTCTCTACTTGTAGCATGCTACATCTGTCTTTTTGCATATATTGCATTTTTACAAGTTATATCTGCCTTGCCATCTGCATTATTCCCCTATATAATGTTCCGATACAAGGTGCAAATCTTCAGAAATTTTTTTGCTTAAGAATATGGTACATACAAAATGTTTTGACAATATTTTTACCATATCATCAGCCCTGAACATATAAGGTCATCTATAAAGCCTTCTATGGTATTTTCAGGCTTTCATCTCTTCAGCAAATAGATACTGTTATGCCTGACATTTCTATTTTTATGAATTATGTATAACCTTTTTTCCTAGTGAATAAACGAAACCTAAATTAGAGACATATTTGACCAATCATTTTATTTTATTGCAGAAGATGATATAACTTTGTTTATATATAAAAGAACTTGTACTATCTCGAAGACTCATAATCATATATTAGACACAGTTGAGAAAAGCTTTGTAACCGATTTAAGTACATAGGTACAAATATTTTTCCAGAGTCTGCAAAAACTGGAAGTGAACCAGGAAGTACATTTTTCAGTTGAAGATCAGAGTCCATGACCAGAAGAGAGGGTAAAGAACAAAAAAAAAAAAAAAAAAATCCAAATTACTTATATAACACTAGATCTAAAAAAAAAATAGGGGCTGAATTGAAATGCCCCTTCAGAAGAAAAATAAATTCTGGGGGACACAGGTTGAAGGTACTACTATAATAGTTTTGTTAAAATACAATCATACTGAACTTCAAGTTCTATCTGAAATGTGTAGAAAATATGAAGTTTAGGATGATACTGGTTACATGGTACTTATAAGAGGTGGTGGCAATATCTTTAATATAAAATTCTATCAATATATTTATTTTTATAATCTTATTTTATGTCACAGAACATAATGGATCTGTGATTTTCTAGCAAGTTGGAAGATAATCAGTCTTGTCAGAGCACAGGGAAGTGAACTGTTTCTAGGGCTTCCATAAAGATTCCCCTGGTTTCTTCACTTTCAGGGGCAAATTTAAGAAATTATTTGAAGTTGTCAATGGCTGGCATGCCTGAGTCTTCACCAGCAAACTATTGGGAAAGGAAGAAATATAAGACAAAAGGTGTCCCTGCCCATGACAAGGGGGTTGGATTACATGATCTTTAAGGTCCCTTCCAACCCAAACCATTCTATGACTCTATGATATAAGGCTGTACTTTCTTTTAAGAGAGAAAACAAACAGAAAATTGTTTCAAAATTGTATTTTAAATAGAAACCAGGTAGTTTGCAAATATTATATAGAGGAGAATCCTATTTCTATAAAAGAATGATGTAAGTCGATGATGTATACTAACACAACTGTGTATAAGACTGAATAAAGGTAGAAAGAAATTATTAAAAGTTGTGGATCTGATATTGTCTGCATTAAAATGGCTTTTCTTTAATGGAAATAACATTAGGGTGAATAATTTTCCAAGTTACTCTAAGTTGGCACAAAGCCTATCACTGTCTCATTTTCATAAGTCCTGGGAAACGGCTGAAGAAGAAGAAAAAAATAATTAAAAGTAGCCATGCAATTTTCAGAGCTGGAAGGTTCCTTTTTGTTGGTTCAGGGCATTGTAACAGAGTCCTTATCCACACTAAAAAGGAGATACTGATCCATAGAATTCCAGTATCTTTTCATACAGCTTTCCTGAAAATCAGTAGAATTTTTATAATACTTTATGCCTTACATTCAGAGGTTCATGGTTGGACTGGATTTGGCTGGGATAGAGTTAATTTTCTTCATAGTATCTTGGCTATGTGGATTTGTGCTGAAAACAGTGTTGATAGCACAGGAATGTTTTACTTATTGTTGAGCAGTGCATCGAGGGTGTTCTTGCTTGCAGAAGGTGTGCACTGGCTTTTGTTATTGCTGAGCAGTGCTTACGTAGAGTCAAGGCCTTTTCTGCTTCTCACACCTCACGACCAGTGAGTAGGCTTGGGGTGCACAAGAAGTTGGGAGGGTACACAGCTGGGACAGCTGACCCCAAGTGACCAAAGGGATATTGCAGACCACGTGAAGTCTTACTCCGCATTTAAATCTGGAGGAAGAAGACGGAAGAGGGGATGTTCAGAGCGACATCATTTATCTTCTCAAGTAACCATTACATATGATACAGTCCTGCTTTCCTGCGGATGGCTGAACACCTGCCTGCCAATGGGAAGTATTGAATCAACTCCTTGTTCCACTTTACCTCTGTGCACAGCTTTGGTTAACCCATTCAACTGTCTATATCTCAACCCATAAGTTCTCTCACTTTTATCCTTCCAGGTGTCTTCCGTATCTGACTTGAGGTGAGTGAATGGATGGCTGTTTGAGGCGCAACTGCTTACCAGCTTAAACCACAACAAAGCTTCATGTAGTTCACATACATAGTCAATATTGATGCTTGTCAGGTCTATGAAATGTTAGTTTTCTGTTGTTCCTTTAGGTCTGAAGCCATCCTCAATCCTATATTATATTCAGTGCAAAATAAACCAAGTGATATGTTTTGTGAACTAGCCTTTGATGAGGGGAAAAAAGAATTCATTATGAGTATCACTAAGTACACTGTCAGGTGTTCTATTATGTGGCTGTAGCAGATGGAAAGGTAGGATATGGAAAAAAAACTTATTCTCGCTAATGTTTTTTTCTAAGAAATAAAATAAAGTTTTGATGGAACAATTTTAATGGAAGATTGGAAACTCACAAAAAGAAAGAGAAAACTTTCACAAGACAACATTAATATGAGGTTTTATAGAAGTAAATTTAAAAAGTAAAAAAGTAAATTTAAAATACATCTAAATGAATTAGTTTAAAAACAAACAAAAAAAAAGCAAAAAACTCTAATGGCCCAAAGTACTTGTTTTTGGAAAAAATAACAGCTATCTTGGAGCCTTTAAGTAAAATACTTGAGGAAATTGCTTTTGAATTGCTATGATAGGTGATATAAATAAACCAAATTCTTCATTAATGGCACTTTCAGTATGTGAAATGGCATATGTAAGAAGTATTTGTCTGATAGCACTGTGGTAATTAAACTGGTCCAATTAACAGCATGGGGTACCTCTAGAATTAATTGAAAATCATTAGTTTATCTATTGGGTTGGTTTTAAGTATTTGAAAGTGTATGCTGTATTAATGTTAGATCTCTCTAAGTGATAGAGTAACTAAATGGCAATAAGATTTTTGCTGGTTTGTTTTGGTTTGTTTGGGTTTTTTTCTGGAAGGTAAGACATTGACATGGTGATTCTGCTTTTAATTGCTATTCTGTCTAAAGATTCTATACAGTTTTTATGTTTTCCATAGCTGTTGTAATGGGGAACACAGTAAAATAAGTCTTTCTTAAAGGTTTTGCATGGAATTCTCAGTGAATGTCACAAAAGTACAGTCAACACAGCTACAAAAAATTATATTTACATATGCATAGGAACAGACATATACACAGATATAGACATGAAAATAAAGATGTTTAGGTAACAAATGTCTTAGAAAAAGCATATGTATAATTATGACATTCCTTCAGTCAACATGATAAACACATAATACACTGTTGTGGTTTAGGCCCAGTGCATAACTGAGCACCACAATGCCCCAAAAAAGGGCTAGTCAAAATAAGGACTGGGAGGCCTTCTCACCACTTAAACAGGTCACAGGCAAAACACAGACTCATCATGAGGAATAAAGCAAAAACAAAACTATTTTAATTTGTTACCAACATCAGAGTAGAACAATGGGAGATACAACCAGATCTTAAAATCAAAACACCTTCCACCCACCCCTCCCTTCTTCCTGGGCTCAGCTTTTGTTCCCAGTTCCTTCACCTTCCCCCCTCCTCTTTGCCTTGAGCTGCAGGGGGGTGGGAGTGGGGGTTTGCAGTCGATCTTCCTGCCGCGCCATGTGCTTTTGTCAGGAGTAGGGAAAAAAATAAAAAACAACTCAGCCCAGTGTCTCTCTCTCTGCTTCCATGTGGCCCCCTTTCCATAGGGGAAAAAGTCCTCAAAAGTCCAATATGGGTCTGCCCACAGCTGCAGTTTCCCTCACACACAAAACTGCTTCAGCCCAAGTCCAGAAAACTCCAAATCTGGGTCTGCCCATGGTCACAGTTCCTTCACACATGACCAGTCGACCTGGCTCTCGCCATGGGTTGCAAAGGGGAAACCTGGGTTCTGCGTCCTCCTCCTCCTCCCTCTCTTTTCTTTCCTTCAAACCAACCTTGGTGTTCTTCAAAGTTGTTCTCCTCAGGTCCCACTCCTTTCTCCGCTGCAGGTCTCTTCTGATGGTTATGGAGATCCTGTCTCTTTCTCTCTTTTTTTCGGGATGGAGCTGTAGCAGGGCTTAAGCTTAAGTTGTGCTCGGAGCTGGCCAAGCCCAGCCAGGCAAGGCCGGGGCCGTGCCACCCGCACCTGGGGCCGCGTTGGTCAGGGCTGGTGCCAGAGAGAGCGAGGCATGCCCTGCACCCCCCTTGAATACATGAATTCGCAGGGGCGCTGATTGGCTTGGCCCTGGTCAGAGGTGGGTCTGACAGAGGAAAAGGGGGAGCTTTTCAGGTAGCTTCTTAAAGGGCCATGTCCATAGCCCTTCCTCCGTTACCAAAGACACAACGAAAAACCCCTCACAGAAAACACAATACATACACATACAGAAAAATTCTAAAATACCAGCAGGTACTGACACTTGATATTTGGAAATTTCCATAAGACATGCAGATATAAATACACCATAAAATAGGGAGGTCTGGTCAGTTTTGAAATTTGTCCCACTACCTAATCATAGTAAAATAATCTGGGATTGTACTAAGAGCATCTAGTAAATTGTAACATAAATTTGAGCTTTTGTGAAAAAAGACAGTCTCACCTTCCTCCTGTCTCTAGCCTAGCTTTTCTTGTATTCCTGTGTCTGAGCATCAGCAATGTATGCAGCTTCTCTGATCAAGGAACTAATCAGACTCAGAATTAATAATTTAGCTTCTTGATATAGCTTGTCACACATGCAACTGCTTATACAAGTTGCATGCTAGGTTCAAGAGCAGTCCTTGCAACAGCAGGCCATATTTATGCCATATTTATGCCACCATGAAGTGGGTAAGGTTTTTGAACATGAAATTCAACACAGCCTAACTGGAATGCTAAATCTGATTAGATGATAGTTAAGAATACCCATAATTTCAAGTATAGATTAAAAGCAATTAAAGTATGCAATTATTTTTGTCAAAGCTATGAACTGATAGTGATGTGGCAACATATTTTTTGTGCTTTTATGGATTAAATAAGTACTAAAAAAAGATATATAATGCAAATTTAATAACCAGGAATTCTAGAAGCTATAGGCAGGAATAACTCAAAATTATGGCACCATATGGCTTCAAAGTAGGGTTATAAGCATTAGCAGTGTCTGTGATATTCCTGTGAAAATAATGTGTCCAGAAATATGCTTTAAATGTTAGAGTACAACATACCTACTTAGTAGTGTTCAGTCTGTAAGAGCCAAACTTAGGAGTCAGGGGAACTTATATATCAGATCTGTATTTATCTCTTTAGAACATCCAATTCATTAAAACAAACATATGCAGAGATGAACATTAATACAGCATCATACAATTCAGAAAAAAACAAAAACCAGCATTAAACAGATCACACAGAGTGGTTTTTTGCACCAAGGTAAGTCATCCAGGTAAGTAATTTGTTCTGGCAATGGAAATATGTGCAGGTAGTATGGACGAAAAAAATATTTTGGCTTTGCATAAACTAGTGTATGGACATTACTGTTCTTGAAAGTATGAGGGCAGTGTGGTTTTCATGAACCTAAGCACTCTGAAGTCACATAGCAAAATATTGATTAGTCATCTATCAGAAAGACCTTTATTAGAATCACAGAATCATAGAATCATAGAATGTATTGGATTGGAAGGGACCTTTAAAGATCATGTAGTCCAACCCCCCTGCAGTAAGCAGGGACAGTGTTACTAGATTAGGTTGCTCAGAGCTCCATCAAGCCTGACCTTGAATATCTCCAGGGATGGGGCCTCCATCACCGCACTGGGCAACTTGTTCCAGTGATCTACCACCCTCATATTGAAAAACTCTTTCCTAATACTCAACCTAAATCTACCCTTTTCTAGTTTAAAACCATTACCCCTCGTCCTATCGCTACATGCCCTAGTGAACAACTCTTCAGGAAAGAGCTAGGTGAGAAGCACATGTAATTTTGAAAAAATGCTAACCTTAAGAATATTTTTATCCAGCACAATTCTGTTCCACTCCTACACATCAATGTTCATGTCTAAATACTTAAATGTACACCAGCCTATCCACAAGTTAAGTACCTATACTGTTTTTAAAAAAAGGAAATATCTGAAACCATGTGTAAAGATACACATTGGAATTATTTGTCCATATTTTAGTCATGTCTTGCACTTTTAAATCTCTTTCTTCTTTTCATATTCCTGTGTATTGCTAAAAACACCCTCTTCTGGGGAAATATTAATACTATGAAAATTGTAATTATACTTCTACAAAAGAAGTAATGGTTAAAAACCCTTACTATTTTTGTATAGAAACACCTAAAAAAGGAGTGATATTTTTTCTAAATGTAGTAAAACAGCCTATGAAAAATACTGAAGAAGCTATAATAGATGAAAAAACAAAACAAAAACAAAACAAAAACACTGATGCACACCTTGTATTTTAAAGTCCAGAAATCTGGCAAAGGAAGGGGACTACCACTGAAGCTGGTGATAATGGTCACAGAAAAAAAATCTGAAAGGAGGTCTCCAAACAAAGGATGGTATGCCATAACTCCCCTGAACTCTGGGGGAGGGATTTAAGTTAGGTCTCAAGGTTATTTATTTAGTTGTACTATGAAAGGGTGAAGCAACTTTTAATATGGCACTTGGTGTCCCAAGTTAGCATTGCCATAGCTTTCTGAACTCAGTGTTAGAGACTATGAAATCTAAAATTAAAATTGTTGACAGTTGTTAAATTCATGTGGAGAACATTTCACACATTATCTTGAGAAATACCCTGCAGTATCTCTGTTTTAATGAGAAAATCTTAGGAATCTGGGGCTGACAAGGACCACTTATGTCACTGAATCCAACACTGATAGCTACTAGCATGAGAAATCTTCCCTCCAAATGGGCCCACAAACTGTCTGTTACATTGTGACACAAGAAAAAAGAATGGTATCTTAAGGCATTCCCTAGATCGCAGTTCCCTGAAACATCATGGCATAAAGTTAGAAGAAAATTTCCATGTACTCTATATCAGCTGTATTTTCCTTTCAGTAAATTATAAAACCCCAAAGAGAAACCAAAGATTTAAGGTATTCATTAATGAGGAGAAAAAATACTGGTATTAAAATAAAATTTAAAAATATAAAACAAAACAAAACAAAAAAACCAAACCAAACCAAACCAAACCAAACCAAACTAAACTAAACTAAACTAAACTAAACTAAACTAAAATAAAATAAAATAAAAGTAAAGTAAAATAAAATATTAAAGCTGACATTAAATTAAAGCAGACATTAAATAAAATGAAAACTTGGGAAGCATGAGTTTCCTAGACTGTATTTGACACTTGTCTTATGAAACCAATGACATTATTCAAATAGCTGAACTGGATGTTTTTCAATAAATCCTTTTAGATTGCTATACCCAATCCCTTCAGCAGCAAACACAATCTTAGAAATCTAACAGTAGAGAGATACTCTTCCCACAAATGACACTATGTCAAATGTGTTTTCATGCAAGTTCTGTGATCAGTTTTGCTAATTATTATCTTACATGTAAAATATGTTACAGACTGATAATTTATACTATTTGATGAACTACCTATGGTACCATAGGACATAAGTATAAATATTTCACACTCTTTAAGCTGGAATTTTAAATTCACAGATCTATATACACTTTGAGAGAATTTGGAGGTGTGACCAAATACAAATCTTTTTTTTTTTTCAATGACAGATGGGATAGAGGAGATTTGTTTTATTGTGTGTAAACCATGAGAAATTCCATTTGATTATTTTTACCTGGAAAGCAGACAAAAAATGCAATAATTTAATCTGAACATTTTTTTTCCTTTTAGATTCTTCAAGTTAAAATAAAAATGCTTTTTAAAATTTTCAGTTAATGAAAATAGGTTTTTTGATTGTTTTATAGCACTTAGTTCAGAGAACACTGGTGGAGGATTCATGTTAGCTCACCTGAGACGATATAACGTTATGAAAGAAATAAGCACTGATGTTTACCAATATTTACAAACACTGAAATGCTTATCAAAAATCCTGCTAATTAGAACCACAAAAACATAGTTAAAATACTTTATTTATTTATTATGCATAATTGCCCAATGGCTAAGAATTCTATGAGCAAATTAGAAAATAACAAATCAGCAGCTAAGTTACCAGTGCAGATAACAGTAGCTACTATTTCAGAGAACTCAAGTAATTCTAAGATAGCCCCATGGCATCTAGTTTTCACTTCACAAAAGTGATGATGTGGTACATCAGCTCTGGTATGCAATGAAGGTAAGTTCACTTGCTTCAACTGTCCTAGAGGTTCATCATTTAGATAACTTTGGAGCTTGGTTAATTCACTAGTCACTGTCCAAAGTCCTTCAAGGAGCTATTAGGTCATGGAAAATTCAACCCCTCAAGTTATGAAAACAAAAATCATTGAGGATGGACAGCTTGGAATATTTTAAAACTACCATTTATGAAGTACATTTTATAAAGAAATTATATTCCAGAAAAGCCTCTCTCTGAATCCCATCAAGTAAGTGAAATAAACTTTCTTTTATGATGGCCTTGGGAGAAAATCCTTCAGTAATGAATAAGTCACAATTTGTGTATTATATGTTGCCTTAAGGACATGTCCAGTGCTGTTAAGATTGCTAGTACCCATCTAAAGACTTTGGATATTGTTATTCTTGATTTATATGTACTGTATATTAATGCTGACTTGATCTTCAGAGACATTCTTCCATATAGTCGAAGAGCATTACATACCTCTTCACGTCTCCAGGCATTTCCATAAATTAAAATCTTCAGTTAACTCATGTGTGAAACAGAGAAAAGGGGTAAGATTGGGTAGCAAAAAGCTCCCTGTGTTTTGAAGTTAACATATTTGACACGTTTGCTTTATCATGTTTGGTGTTGTACATAACCTTTCTCTTTAACACTCACACAAGATTTACAATTTGTAATTTTATTCTCTCCTATAATATTCTGCTTTATGATCCTAGTAATAAAGATTTTTAGCTGAACTATTTGTATTTCCAACACAGAGCACCGTGAATGAAGCTGCATGTCCTGTTGATTGTTGAGGAAGGTGGACCTAATAGCTCTAGTCTAGTAAATGGAGGAGATGTGCATAGACTCTCATGAGATTATAATCTCATTTATTTCTGTGGTTCCATAGAAGACAAATAAGAGAGACAGGCAACCTCACATATCTTGCAAAATAAAAGAGAAATCTACTTCTCTAAAATTGTATTAATAGTCAGAAATAGACAAACTCACTTTTAGAACTGCTCTCATCCTCTTGGGCCATTTGTAGCAGTTTTTGTAGATAATTAGCATGACATGCTCTTAAGTGCTTTCCTACTCTTCAAGGCTGCAACAAATTTCACTGGCTTCCTCCCCATCCCTTGATCTAAATCACCAAGCTAAATAAAGGTTTCTGTCGGTACATCAAGAATATTACCTTCATCCAACATTGCCTGACATCATCTCTTTCCTTATCTAACCTCTTATCTGAACAGGACTTTATCTGAACAGAGCTAGGTCATGCAAAATCCACCTATTTCCAAATTCCAATGCATCTTCTAGAAATTAAACTTGTCATATTCCTTTCTTGTTTTTAAAAGCAAATACATAAATTACAAGTCAGGTGTCATGTGACAGCAGCATGTCTCCATCATGTGACGAGGATGCAGTGGTTAATCTTACACTGTTCAACACATTCTGGCCAGTAGCTAAACATTTATAAATGCTGGCTGATTTCAGGACAGTTGTTATCCACAGCTATGAAGCAGGTCTCTAACTTATGATATCATCTATCCCATCTGCTTATATTCCTTTGAACAAAACTTACATTGCTTTGTAGCAGTTCATCCCTCACATAGTAAAAAAGGAAATCTCCTGTAAGTATTGCTGCTTTTGATAAGGCCACCATCAGACTATGAACTAATTAATTTTATGCAGTACCAAATTCCTGTGGTCCTTGGTTGGAGTCCCTGAGTCATGAAAATACTGTCACTTGTTGACAGAGTTTTATATCATTCTTTCAGAGTCTGTATTAAAGTTAAGTAGAAAATATTCTTCTATCTGATCTTATTTCCATATTTATCCCATGTCCAACCTTTGCTTTCCAATGACAGGTCGATATTGTTGGACTCAACAAGTATTTGTTCAATTAAAGTATTTTTTTCAGTCATTTCCTTGTGCTTCATTGCTTCTGGTTTTGCTGCAGTGTGGAACAAGAGGGAGTGTTCCAAACTGAGACAGGAAAATTATTCTGAAAATCTTTCTTTCAAATTATGTTGCAAATACTTTGTTTTTATTCAAGGGTACACTGCCTAAGAGCAGGAGAAATGGTTCGATGTACATCCAAGAAAAAAAAAAAGTAAAGTTCCTTATATATATGTCATCTCTTTAAGTTTGTAGGAAACTCTGTGCATAAGCACTACATAAGTGGATTCTGAAACCACACTGAGGAAGAGGCTGTGTAGTCATTTAAAATTCAAACATAGCTTCATCTTGGCCATTAGTCAAGATCAGGCATCTTGGGAGGTTTCCAGTTTCACAAAGTAACCCCTGTGAAAGTCCTTTAAAGCAACTCTCTCTTAGAAAAGATCCAAACAAGTGACGCTTTGATCCATAAATCATCAGAAAAAGTGAAGAATGGCAAGCTTAACTTTAACAACAGTCTCTGATCTGAAAAATCAGGTTGGGATGAATTCAGAAGAATATTTATTCTGTCTCAGGATGTGGCCTTTTGAAATACCTATTTTAGCATGTGAACAAAAAAGATAATTAAAAAACCCCTCACAACATAAATATTAAACTATTACAAATAATGAAAAATATTTTTTGTGCCTCAGAATTCTCTTTACATTCTTCTAAAATTTTAGTATGCTTTTAATTGCGAACATTTCCCATGTAAGTAAGAATCAGTGTTAAGACTGTAGTATGTAACACCTTTGCTAGTTTTGTGAAAGACTGGTTAATCCCACACACTAGTGCTATGGTGTAAATGGGATGAAAATAATTCCTCCTCTGCCTTGTACCTGTGTGCTTTTCCTACAGTTCTTGTATTCAGACAGGGGGAAGGGCTCTGTAAGAACAGATCATTTTTATTTTCCTCCATATTTGTGGGTGTTACTGAGAAATGCACACAGTTTTGACATTGCCTCTCACTGTGGTCATGCCAGTCTGTTAGGGTTTTTCACAGTGTATGGGGCTTTCTGTGAGGGGTTTTTGGTTTTGTTTTCGGTAGTGGGGGAGGGCTATTAAGATAGCCCTTTAAGAAGCTCCCTGAAAAGCTCCCCTGGCTCCAATGTCAGAGACGGTGCAGCATACTCTCTCACTCTCACTCATTCTCAGAAGGGACCTACAGCGGAGAAAGGAGTGGGACCTGAGGACAACAACTTTAAAAATACACCAAGGTCGGTGAAAGAAAGAAAGGAGAGGGAGGAGGAGGTGGGCGCAGAGCCGAGGTTCCCCTTGCAACCCGTGGCAAGAGCGCAGGTCAACCCGCCTGCAGCCTTTGGAAGTTCACAGGTGGCGCAGATCCACATAAGCAGGTGGCTGCCCCTGAAGAAGCTGTGTGGCAGTGTGAGCTGGAGCAGTTTGTGTGTGAGGGAACTGCAGCTGTGGGCAGACCCCTGTTAGACTTTTGTGGACTTTTTTTTTCCCCCTGTGGGAAGGGCACTACGTAGAAGCAGAGGGAAGCTGGGAGAGCTCCTCCCCTATCCCTGAAGAGGAAGGAGCAGCAGAGACCACATGGGATGCACTGACTGTAACCCCCATTCCAAACCCCCTGCACCCCTGGGCAAAAGGTGGGGGCTGTGAAGAAACCAGGAACAAAGGTGAGCCTGAGAAGAAAGGAGGGGTGTAGATAAGCTGTTTGACTTTAAGGTCTGGTTGTATCTCTCATTTTTCTACTCTGATGTTGCTGGTAACAAATTAAAATTTTTCTGGTATTTTTTTTTTCCCCGCTATGCTGAGTCTGTCTTTTGCCCATGACCAGTTAAGTGGTGAGAAGCCCTCTCAGTCCTTATTTTCCCTAGCCCGTATTTTGGGGCATCATGGTGCTCAGTTACACACTGGGTCTAAACCACAACACACAGTGTTACAAAAAAGGACCTGCTGCAATGTACTTTTTCCCAGACTACTGCAAAGATGCATTTATTTTGCCTGTGGTCTTAACTGCAAACTGATCATCTAACTGTGAACCCTAATTCCCCGCTCTTCATTAAAAATAATGATCCAGAAATGTTATTGTGCTATTATTCACAAAAGAAATGCTGTTAGATTTATAAGCAAAGTCTGACAGTTCAGAGGTCAATCTGAAGTAACTTAAGAGCTCTGCACACAAGACACGTCTACACCCAGTTCTGACTGTGTCTCATTGCACCTATGCTCTACCTATCCAAAGGCTTTTTATTAAGACAAAAGGATGGCAGGACCAGTATGCCATCCACTAGAGTAGACTACATAACCAAAACTAGTTTTCTGTCTCTATGTGGCAAGCTCTTGCTCAGCAGATAAGAAGGAGTGACTCACAGGTTGTGTGAATTGTCCTAATCTGTTCTATATTGGGTGGTGGCAAAGCTGCTCTCTCCTTGTATTGGGTTTTCTGTGAGGGGTTTTTGGTTCTGTCTTTGGTAACAGGCCCTATGGACATGGCCCTTTAAGAAGCTACCTG